>NC_081761.1:820435-835435 GCF_963082965.1 Carassius carassius
AACTGAGTTGTGAAAACTAAAGGAGATGGTCCTGGGAGCCTGGCAGAGGAACACCACGCTGTGCTAGAAACACGTTTATGTGAGAGTGTGCAGCTGTTCCACAGAGCAGGAATTCTCAAGTCCAACAGGTGTCCCGAAAAACCAAGACACCCGGACAGACCCCATTTACTCTCTTTATTCATGATGCATATTGTGAATGATTCAGCAGTGATGTCACTTTGAACAGAAACATGTTAGTCTTTATAAAATCTCAACTATAGTTTTTAGCTGATGTCATAAATTCCTCTGATTTTCGACCATCATCATATAGAGACATGTTCACCATCCAACACACCCTACTGTTCAAAACAAGTCTCTTCTGCTCACCAAAGCTGTATTTATTTGATCAAAAACACAGTAAAAATAGTGAAATATTATTAGAATGTAAAACATCTGTTTTCTGTGTGAATCTGTGTTAAACAGTCATTTATTTCTGTGATGCTCCGCTGTATTTTCAGCATCATTCCTCCAGTCTTCAGTGTCACATGATCTTCAGAAATCAGAATAATATGATGATTTACTGCTCAAGACACATTTAATTTGTTAAACATGATCATATTTCCTTATTCTGTAATATTACGCTATTTCACATCCCCCTCGCTGTATCTGCAGTCATGCAAACTGAAGGATTCTTGAAGAGATTCTTACATTATTAAAATGACTTTCACTAAAGAACTGGTCTCTCAGATCCCAGGTTTGTGTGTTTTGCTTGCACTTACACAAGTGTCTTTATAATTAATGAGCCCTCAACATCATCATTTATTTCTCATTGACCTCTATGATACTAATGAGTCTCATGTGCTCTTGTCCGCCCACATGAACCAAGACACACGCCATGACATCACTTCACGTTCTCACGGCATGACGTCTACAGAACACTACACACACACACACACACACACACACACACACACACACACACACACACACACACACACACACACACACACACACACACACACACACACATGATGCATGACTAATGCTGAGTGGGCAGCCACTGAAGCAGAGAGCATGATGGGGATTTCCAGATATGATATGTGTGAACTAGATTAGAGAAAAAAAATACAATAATATAGATTATTCACTGTTTAGATGATATTCAATATATTCAATGTTGCTATCTCTGTATTTAAAAATGTATTTAGTTAGCATTTGTAGTACACTTGAACCCATCTTTCATACATGGTACACTCAAGTGTACTACAAGTGAATACATTTTGTATGTTAAAAGTGCATTTTGGTGTATATTCAAAAGAGGTTTTATTGGGAAAAACAAAACAAGAAAACTCTCAGCTATCAATCAGACGACAGAAGACTTGGAGAAGTTTGAGAGTGACAGCAAAGTTTGATCATGACGATCATTTAATGGCAATAGCATACAGTAGAAAGAGCCTCGCACATTCATATGTGACCTCCATCTCTCCGTCAAACCACTAACCCATATGTGAACGTTTGGAGGTTTTCTGTAACCTTCAGCAGTGTGGCTGAAGTTGGACTCTCTGCTGTTTCTCTTTCTTCTGTTCGCTGGTTCACTGAGGACAGATGAACGTCTGCGTGACCTCTTCTCGCTGGCGCTGCAGATTCGACCGAAATCTGGAAACCCAAGCGCTGGTTTAGCTCTCTTTCTGCTGGATTTCATATGACAACTTACTATATTTTCCATATAGTTCTGACTCTAAATTCTGAAATGCGTCTGAAGCTGACTTACAGTCTCTGTATTAGTACAGGTGAACCCGGAAGGGATGTAAAACTCTTTTTTTAATGCATTATTTGACTTCCAAATCAGCATATGATATAATACAGTATTGCTGTTGCTTCCTGTTTTCTGTGCAATGATTATGTCTTTGAATCAGCTGAAAACAAACATCTTAAGGTGGTTTCCCAGCCTGACCACCTGACCCCGAGTGACCCAAACCCCATTAAAACCATCAAAACCAGGCTGGAGATTAACTAACCACCTCAGCTGTTTTAGGAGGGAATAGTAATGCTGTAGACATGCACGAATTTAGATTCAAACCATATTTCTGACATGATTACTGGATTTCCCCTCAAAGAATTAAACTTCATGAGTTTACAAAATTTTTTAAATTTCATACTACTGTTTTTAACATGCACCCCAATTAGTTTATAATATTTGTATCAGGGTTATTATTAAAATAAAATAGAGCAAAACAAATAAAAACACAATAACATAACATAAAATACATAAATAAAAATAAACTGTTTTGTTACTTAACATTAAGTGAAATGAAATAAAATAAATAAATAAAAATAAACGTAAAAATGTTTTGTTACTTAAAATAACATTAAATGAAATAAAATAAACACATATTGAACATTTTATTTTAGCTAGTTGCAAAATTTCTCAATTTTACTGAGAACTTACATTTTTTATAAAAAATAAAAACAATGAATACAAAATCACACAACTTATTTTAAATAGAAACAAAAAATATTAAAATAAAACTGATTCAAAAATTTAATTAATAAAAACTATAACAGTAAACTAAAACATCATTAATGAAATAAAATAAACATTAATTAAAATAAAATTAAATTTAGTTGTATTTTAGCTAGTTGCCAAAGCAACATTTCTCATTTTCATTTACTCAGAATTGTGATACAAAAATAACTAAACCAAAAATAATAATTAAATACTTAATCGATATAAACACACAGTATTAAAAATAAATAAATGCAAAAACACACAAAAAATAGCAAAAAACTTTACAATTAAAAAACACAAAACTGAAAATGTACAATATTACTAATATACAAAGCCAGGTTTATATGACAAATATTTATTTATTAACAAAAACTATAATAGCACAATGGTACTGTTTTATACTCTTCACAGGTTTACATGTTGGACGACAGTGAAGGAAAACGTTCAGATTTCTCTCTAAATGCCACATATTTGCCATTTTCTTCAATGTTCCCTTTTAAGGCGGCACAAAAGGTTATGAGGTGTGAGAAATTCATGCAACACCTGCACTTTTAGTAAGTTCACGACATGGCTGCTGGTTGCAGGTTTATGCTGTTAAGGGATGGAAAATATTAGTGATTTTTAAACTAAACGAGCCAAAAGTTCATCATCATTTCAAAGCCTCCATATTACGGTCAGCGATGCATTCATGCTAAAGTTTATTTATGCACACGGATCCTCGCTGACAGAAGAGTGCTGATCAAAGACAAGCGCTATTTAAAGCTTCAGACATCATTCTCCTGGACGCAGGTTCAAGGGATCTGGACTCAAGCGTTTATAATGGTGTTAACAAATAAACTCGTGGCCGAAACCTAAACCAGCCTCGTCCTGGATGGCACAAAGCACTGTGGGTACAGCCACCAGCTTGGCCCAGCTTAAATGCTTCTCTGTGTTTATAATTTTCCTTCAGAGAAACTCAAGCCGCTCCCTTTCACTGATGGCAAACAGCTCCAGAGAACAGGGCCATGGACTTTCCAGCAGTGAGCGAACGGATGGACAGCGTGTGAAGCGGCGAATAGAAAAAACAATAAAAGAACAAACAGCTTTTGTCCTGATTGAAGTCAAAGGAAAGGAAAATGGATACCAAATGTGAGAGTAAACCTGGTTTCCTGGAAACCTCGCCTGGTTTCTCATCGAGATGCTCCTTTGAGTCCTGGATCCAGAAGACGATGTACTTCTGCACCGCAAGAAAAAAAAGAAAATACAAAAGAAAGAGAAAGATATTCTTTATCAATCTTGTTTTCCAGTATAAACATCTAAACGTTCTTAAATCATGATACAAATATATATATATAGTATTTTTCTAAGCTTAAAACAAGAAAAAACAAATCTGCTTTTAGTGTCAGAAAAACATTAGCGTTCTATTTTATTTTAGCAGTGTTGGTTAAAATGTAAACCTTTTGTGATTTATTTATTTGCTGAAAAATTTATCCTACAAGCTACAAAGTGTAGTGTCTGAAGGATAAATGAATCATTGATTCACACTTTCCCAAAAAAAAAAAAAAATTGCAATACAAATGCATAACTGTAATAAACTCTAAATTATAAATACACTTCAATATTTCACTCCATCCTGACAAATCCTGCTAAAATACACTTATATACTAAAATATTCTAATCTATACTTTAACTTTAGCAGATGCTTTTATCTAAAATGAGCAAAAGAGGAGCAAAAGCTATTAGTCAAAGTCAACAATATTGAAAATGGAGAATGGTAGGTTTATTTGACTGCTACATTAGTTCCATAAAATAATAAAAATGAACTCTTTTGTTTGCTTCTTCAAGTACTGAGTTCATAATCAGTCACTAATTATAGTCATGAAGGAAGATTAGAAGATATTTGGATCCACCAATCAGAGATTTCTCTGCTGCCTTCTATTTTCAAAACTTTACACACAAATCCACACACAAAATGCTAAATGCATCACATCTCTTGTGCAATGAAGCACTGCATTCAAAATATCACAAACACATCTCAAAAGCAAACATTTGCAAACACAGTGACAGGTTTCAGAAACTGTGTGACAAGTAAAGACTGTGTGGAATCAGTTAAAAAAAACAACAACAAAAACCATCATTACATCCATCCATCCATCATCCATCTGTACTTTATATATAGTATTCTGTTTACACACTCACACACACACACACACACACACACACACACACACACACACACACACACACACACACACATTAAACTAATGGGTGAACTCTTAAACAAAACACTGTGTTGGCGTGGGTGAGTTGATTCCTGTGTTTCTGGTGTGTTTTGAGGGTTGTGCCTCTCTCTCGTGCATGTGTGTGTGTGTGTGTGTGTGTGTGTTTTCCAGCCGCAGCAGTACCCTTTAACCCCTGCGTGTCCTTCATCTGCTCGCTGCCATACAGGAAGCCGCAGGGCTCAGGAAGTGCAGTCGACGGATTGTTTGGAGTTAATAAGGACTTGTGAGAAAAGTCAAAGAGTGAAAGAGGGGCAATTCACATGCACTTGAGCCTGCGGCCCGTCCCATGTCTCCTCAACGCATGCAAAGGAACGTGGGAAAAAGAGAGGGGGCGGCACACTTGTGTTTGACACCGGTGTTAACAAAGAGTGACAGCTACTGAAAACAACAGAACATTAAAAACCAAATAACAGCTCTGTCGAAAACACCAGTGAGCTGCCTAGCTAGACAGTATTTTAAGGCATCACGCTCCTGACATGAAAACGGTTAATTTATATATTTTTTGCATTGCAAATATACATTTTTGAAACAAATATAGTTAGTAAATACAAAGTCATGTTTACTTGATATTAAAAATGCTACAACACAATTTTTTTTTAGATATTGTATACAATATTTTATAACTCATAACCATAATAACCAATAATATATAACACATTCAGTATTATTTGTTTTTGGATTCTATGTGTAGCAGTAGTGCACTAAGTTCAACAGTCTTTCGGTCGAGCTCACCTCAGTATGGATGCTGGGACGAGGCAGTTCTGTGCGCTCAGACGGAGACTCCAGGAGGTAATGGATACGGGCTGCTAATGGCGGGAAACGTCCGGCATGTTGGTCTGTAACTGAACTCTAATGGGCTGGTTTCCCAGCAGTCCGAAGCCAAAAGCAGCAGGTGCGGAATCACAAAAACACTGGAGGAGAAATCTTTCTACAGTTCTTCTGCTCTGAGACTGATAGAGAAAACCACACACATCAAGGACAGAAACCACAGATCAGGAGTGAATGTTTTTACTTGGTTCAGTTATATTCCCTGGTTCACATGCTGCCTATCCATCTGTCTGTCTGTCTTTCTGTCCATCCATCCATCCATCCATCTATCCTTATGTCATCTATCCATCTATCCTTATTTCCATCCATCCATCCTTTTGTCTATCCATCCATCCATCCATCCATCATCCATCCATCCTTTTGTCCATCCATCCATCCATCCATTAATCTATCCTTATGTCATCTATCCATCTATCCTTATTTCCATCCATCCATCCTTTTGTCTATCCATCCATCCATCCATCCTTATGTCTGTCCATCCATCAAATCATCCATCCATCTATCCATCCATCCATCCATCCATGTATCTATTATCCATCATCCATCCATCCATCCATCCATCCGTCAATCCTTCCATCCATTGTCTGTCAATCCATCCATCCATCTATCTATCATCAATCTATCCATCCATTCATCCATCCATCCATCCATCGTACATTTGTCCGTCAATCCATCCATCCATCCATCGTCTGTCAATCCATCCATCATCCATCCGTCCATCCATCCATCTGTCCATCCATCATCCATCCGTCCATCCATCCATCTGTCCATCCATCCGTCCATCCGTCCATCTGTCCATCCATCCATCCGTCCATCCGTCCATTTGTCCGTCCATCTGTCCATCCATCCATCCATCCATTCATCCATCCACCCATCCATCCATTCATCCATCCATCCACCCATCCGTCCACCCATCCGTCCATCCATCCATCCATCCATCGTCCATCCATCTGTCCATCATCCATTTATCAATCCATCCATCCATCCATCCATCCATCCATCGTCCATCCATCCATTCATCCATTCATCCATTCATCCATCTGTCCATCCAACCATCCATCCATCCACCTGTCCATCTGTCCATCCGTCCATCCGTCCATCCATCCATCCATCCATCCATCCATCCATCCGTCCATCTGTCCGTCCATCCATCCATCCATCCATCCATCCATCCATCCATCCATCCGCCCATCCATCCATCCATCCATCCATTCATCCATCCATCCGCCCATCCGCCCATCCATCCATCCATCCATCCATCCATCCATCCATCCATCCATCCATCCATCGTCCATCCATCTGTCCATCATCCATCCATCAATCCATCTATCCATCATCCATACATCTGTCCATCCATCCATTCATCCATTCATCCATCTGTCCATCCATCCAACCATCCATCCATCCATCTATCCATCTATCCATCTATTCATCCATCCATCCATCCATCATCCATCCATCAATCCATCCATCTATCCATCCATCATCCATCCGTCAATCCATCCATCCATCCATCCATCCATCCAAGATCTTAAAGTGTAAAGTTTATCAAACACTTTTTTTGAGTGCTTGTTTTGATTTTTTAGACCAGCTTCATCGCCACCAGAGTCTGTCTTTTCTGTTCTACTCATTCCAGCACATTTTTGTAGCTTATTCACTTCCTTGTGAAAAAGTAAGAAGGGATCATTTGGTTTTGGAAACGCTGCCACACGGGATTCCTGATCCGTCATGTGAATACAGTTTGACAGTTTAGAACGGGAGGGCCAAAATATTCCAGCAGCCGACCACAATGTTTTACAAAGAGCACGGCGCCTCTAAAAGTGATTTATGTGCGCTGAAGAGATTTGGCCGAAGCATGGAAAGATGAAGAAGAAACATCAACTTAGAAGAGTAAATAAAGCTGATCTTGAGGTTTAACGCTGATCTTTGCAGCTTCTGGCAGTCGTCCTGTGAAGGTCAGGAGACACGGTTTAGTGTTTATGTGTGTGTATATAACAGCAGGACACTGTCACAAACAAAGAGTCTGATTAGACACAGACTTTAAAAAACAAACGGTTTGAAAGTCACTTTTGAAAGACTTTAAGGAAACATCTCAAATGATTGATTAAGCTTCAAAGGTCAGAATGACAAAGTGTGCAAGAACATGTTATTTCACTCACTAGGAAATCATTTTGTGGTTTCATAATCACATGATACTGTAATTTTAAAAGTCTTGCTAATTATTTTGGAATTAGAAGTAATTTATAATGCTTTACCTTGGATTTCAAAATCACATTATTTTCGTATTCCAGAGAACTGAGTGGAAAAGATTCTTAGAATATGTACATACTCAAAAATAATTAAGAAAATAACTTAAATCCATTTTGAGCATATTATTTTAAACTGCTATAAAATTCCCCCAGTTTGGACATCTCTGAAATCACCCTTAATGGTTGCAAGATCAAACCATTCCGATGCAACCCCGGGACGATGAAAAGAGGTTTGCATGTAAACATGGATGCATGTGTTCAGCGCACCAGGAGTGTCTGGATCCGGCAGCATCTGATCCGTGCAGTAATGGAGGTGTATGAAATCAGATTATCATGCAGAGGTGCTTAACGGCTCTAGAGTGGCTCATGTTCCTGTTCTCTTGTGGGGAAGACACATACAGCATCTAGAAAAACAAGATGCCATCACATCAGCTTGGTCCAGCTTCTCAAAAACTAGACTGATTAGAGTCAGAAACAATTTAAAAAGAAAGAAAGATAGATGCTATAGACAGATCTTGTTTTTCATTTTTCTTGTTTTAAGCATTAAAAAAACAGTTTTTTTTTTTTTCAGAAATCAAGACTTGATATCTTATGCCATCTCGGGTAATTGTTTCCTGATTTAATAATGTTTAGAAATATGTATTGTAAAACAAAACAAAAGTTTTGAGGAAGAACATACATTTTTGCATTGATAAATTCGTAGCTAAGACATAAATGGTGCAATATTTCCCAAAACACTCTCTATAAACTTTATGTATGTTTTACTTTACATGACATTTCTGTCTGAAATCACAATTTTAAAGCACATGTAATGTCATATAAAGAAGCATTTACCATTGTTGACCATCCTCATGGTTGGCCTGTCTTGTAAACTTTACATGTCCTTTATGAATATTTGTAGATATTAGTTTTTGGAAAGTGACACTAGAATCATTTTACTTCCCAAACTAGGAATGACCACAAGGTTTTTTCATAGGGTGTGAAGTATATTTGATATATTCAGTGTTGTGTCTGAACCTTTGTAATGTTCACATGAGGAAATCCCCCCTCAGGGAAATAAAGTGAGTACACACACACACACACACACACACACACACACACACACACACACACACACACACACACACACACACACACACACACACACACACTTCCCTTAATATTTTCTCAGTCCACTCCTCTGTTTTGAAACCTGAGCATTTAGGAGTTGCACAAATTTAAAGTAAATTATGTATTTTGAGTATTTTGGGTACATTTAATTGGCATTATATTTTGTTTTCCAAACTCTTAAAATCAAAACAAGAGTAATGGAATCATTTAAAATCAAAAACACACACATATTCAAAACAAGGACTGTATTGGATCAAAAACAGATTTAAACACTTTACTGAAACATGTGACATGAGCACCACATTCACAAAATAACTTTCACCTTCCTCACACGTGCTTCTATTTTCCGTGGTGTTTTATGTAAAACGTACGTCTGGCAGACATTAAGGCAAACACAAGACGGCGTGTTTCTCCAGACGTTGGGCTTTGATGCCGTGTTGGTTTAGTTTGGACGCTGGACAGGTGTTCTGCACACTTTCGTTTAGTTTCCTCTCGATGTTGAGGAGATGATCGTGACATGCTTTACATGCCACACAAACATCTTTCAGTCCGTCGGAGTTTGTTTATTAATAGAGCACAAATATCCTCAGAGGAAGCTGTTTGCTGAGAGTCTGGAAATGAATTACGTAAGTTTCACGTTGTTGGTCTTGAGGCATGCAGAACTTCCATCCAGTGGGAAATGGAAAAGAAAAACGGGTTGGTTACCCTTCTTTTCACCAATACTACACTACTTCCCCACTGGTTGGAAATGCTCTGTCTATATTGTGTAGATGAGGTTTCTGTATGTGTTTTGGTCGTACTGTATTTACCAGTCGTCTAAGAGAGCGTTCAAAACATGCAGGCTATTTTTTAATTTATAATTTTTTTTTGTTCTGAACCCAAATGCCATCCATCCTGAGATTTTGCCTTCAGGACACGACGACCAGCCAGACAGTTTTACACGATGCCTACAGCAACTATTGAGTGAGAAAGTCCTCTATTGGGAAAGCAAAATGATGCCCATTGTGTCCTCATCAGAAAGAGCTTTACTCTTGCCAACGCTGGGGAAAGTTTATTTTAAAAGTAATGCATTGCAATATTGCTCTACTCTTTTAAAAATGTAACTAGGTGTGTCAGTTACTTACACTGCATAAAAAAAAAAAAAAATACAAAAATAATAATAATAAAAATCTTAATACTTTTTGTCTTGTTTCTAGTCAAAATATTCAAAATTCTTAAATTAAGATGCATTTAATAGATAGGCAAAATGATGTAAGCTTTATGTTTATTCTTGTTTCCAGGGGAAAGAAACTAACTAAATGACGTGCATTATGCTTAAAACATGTAAAATTATCTGCCAATGGGATAAGTAAACTACTCTTGTTTTAAGAATATTTTACTTACTGAATTGTATTTATTTTAAGCATAATGCACTTAATTAAGTTTCCTTCCTCTGGAAACAAGACTAAATATTTTTTTATGTGATTTTGCTTATCTAGTAAATGCATCTTAATTGAAGAATTGTTTATTTTATTTTACTTTTTTTTTTTTTGACTACAAACAAGACAATAAATAACAGATTTTTTTCATGGAGAGTAATGCATTAAATTACTTTTGCATTAATTTTTCTCATCTGTGCTGTGCTTGATTTTATTTCAGATATATATTAAAGTTAGATTTTTTGGCAAATGTAAAATCTCTTCCACAACAAAAAGTGGGTGGACACTTTCTTCTCAATCACACACACACACACACACACACACACACACACACACACACACACACACACACACACACACACACACACACACACACACACACACACACACACACACACACAATGTTATGTTTACCTGAAGTCATTTTTGTTTATTATCATGGTTGATTTGGATTATTGAAAACCAGTAGCAAAGACAGTGGTTAATAAAATGGAAAAAAATTATATGTATATATATATATATATATTTTTTTTTTTTTTTTGCAAGATGAATAAATGCATGCTATAGTCAACATCTAAACCAGCTTTAACCAGTTTAAGAAATAATCTAAAACAGAGTTGTTACCCTAAACTGGATTTTCCAGTGTGTTCTTTCTCCGAGTTCTAAATCAAATTCTAACAGTCCTCTAACAAAATCTGGTGACACATCAAGATATACTTTACGTTCAGAAGATCTGATCAGCAGAACATTATAAAGAAACTCTTGTGTTTCCATCTGTGTCTTGCGTTAATGGCAGTTAAAGTGTTATATAGAGGGATCAGGAAGTCAATTAGTGTTTTACAGACGAGATATTCCTGCATCACAGTGAGACGAGAGACTCTTTTCCACAGTAAAAACACTGGCAGCAGTCTTTAGGGGAAAAACCTGCGAACGGACACAGGAAAATAACTCTTATTCTTTAATGGAGCCTGTAAATAATTATGCTAACGCTCTGTTTATGAGCTGCATGATTATGTTTAGCACTGCGTGCAAATCTTTTCCACTGGACGAGAGATGGGCAACACAACATAAATCATATCAGCATACAACCTGAACCTCTGAGATCTGAAATTCTTGGTTATAAATGATGAGAAACCACATCCTCTGGACGGCGTTCAACATCAACACAGACCCCGAGTGAAACACTGAGATTTCATAAAGCGGGGTTTAACATGAGCTACTACAGTGCAGTTTGATTTTGTATAATCAAAGATTGTTGTAGAAACCAGACGATGTTTGTTGATGTGCTTCCCATTTGTTTCTGTTGCACTGCAGAATGTAGATTTGTTGTTGTTGTTGTTTTTTTATTACAGTTTTTTTGGATTGCTTACACACTAAAATTACAAGTAGTACACTATTAGCAAAACCTTACACTCAATTCAATTCAATTCAATTCAATTCAAGTTTATTTGTATAGCGCTTTTTACAATACAAATCGTTACAAAGCAACTTTACAGAAAATTATGTTTCTACAATATTTAGTAGTAGCTAGTAGTTTGTGCACGTTTGACAGGATTTTAGAAAAATAAAAATAATAATAATAATACAAGACGTAGTCAGCTAGATGATGAACTATCAATATTATTAATTAATAGTAATTATATGATGCAGTCACACTTGTAGCAATAATTGTTAGTTCTGTTTGTTGATTCAAGGTTAGGATCATCTGGGGTCCTCTGAGGGTCAGCATCATCTCTTCTCAGGTGTTCTGGATCCAGACTGGAGTTTGTGTAAATCCTAGTTACCACGGGATGTAACTCCCGTGGCAAAACATAGAAACAAAATAGAGACATCATTAGCATAGCTGCTGATCCAACAAAGTAAAATTAGTTTAACCCAAGCTAAAGAATAAAAATGCAGATGCAACTACACTCACAATTTAAGAGATACATTATTCGAATGCTTGGCGAAAGAGATGTGTTTTTAATCTAGATTTAAACAGAGAGAGTGTGTCTGAACCCCGAACATTATCAGGAAGTCTATTCCAGAGTTTGTGAAAAAGCCAAATGTGAAAAAGCTCTACCTCCTTTAGTGGACTTTGCTATCCTAGGAACTACCAAAAGTTCAGCGTTTTGTGACCTTAGGGAGCGTGATGGGTTGTAGCGTGGTAGAAGGCTAGTTAGGTACGCAGGAGCTAAACCATTTAGGGCCTTATAGGTAAGTAATGATAATTTGTAACTGATACGGAACTTAATAGGTAGCCAGTGCAGAGACTGTAAAATTGGGGTAATATGATCATATTTTCTTGACCTGGTAAGGACTCTAGCTGCTGCATTTTGGATGACCTGTAGCTTGTTTATTGAAGAAGCAGGACAACCACCTAGAAGTGCATTACAATAGTCCAGTCTAGAGGTCATGAATGCATGAACTAGCTTTTCTGCATCAGAAACAGATAACATGTTTCGTAGCTTGGCGATGTTTCTAAGATGGAAGAATGCAGTTTTTGTAACATTGGAAATATGATTTTCAAAAGACAAATTGCTGTCTAATATAACACCCAGATTTCTGACTGTAGAGGAAGTAACAGTACATCCGTCTAGTTGCAGATTGTAATCTTCAAGATTCTGTGTGGTGTTTTTTGGTCCAATAATTAATATCTCTGTCTTATCCGAATTTAATTGGAGAAAATTATTTGTCATCCAATCTTTTACATTTTTAACACACTCTGTTAGCTTAGATAATTGGGAAGTTTCATCTGGTCTCGTTGAAATATATAGCTGAGTATCATCAGCATAACAGTGGAAGCTAATTCCGTATTTTCTAATAATATTACCAAGGGGCAACATGTATATTGAAAATAGAAGGGGACCTAGGACGGATCCTTGTGGCACTCCATATTTTACTGATGATAAATGAGATGACACCCCATTTAAGTAAACAAAATGGTAGCGATCGGACAGGTAGGATCTAAACCATCTTAGAGCCTGCCCTTGAATACCTGTATAGTTTTGTAATCGATCTATGAGTATGTCATGATCTATGGTGTCGAACGCAGCACTAAGATCAAGTAAGACTAGAAATGAGATGCAGCCTTGATCTGACGCAAGAAGCAGGTCATTTGTAATTTTAACAAGTGCAGTTTCTGTGCTATGGTGGGGCCTAAAACCTGACTGAAATTCTTCATACAGATCATTTTTATGCAGGAAGGTGCTCAATTGAGCAGAAACAACTTTTTCTAAAATTTTAGACATAAATGGAAGATTTGAAATAGGCCTATAATTTGCCAGTACACTAGGATCTAGTTTTGGTTTCTTAATAAGAGGCTTGATAACCGCCAGCTTGAATGGTTTTGGGACGTGACCTAAAGATAACACTCAAGAAGCAAAACATCAGCCCATATTTGCACAACTATAAGCACATTGTCAACCTCACACTTGTTGCAAAGCTCTACACACAGTGATTTGCAAAACACTAAACACACTTAACATACATTACACACAAACATCTATCATGAAGTCACTTCCTTGCAATACCAAAGCACTGACTGTCAAATTACCTCACCGTCCAACCAATTGGTTCAACACAGTCATCAGGTGTGGAAACACTTGTTTGCTCAATTGTAGACACACCAATCAGGTGTATAAGCATTATAAAAGTTCATTGGTCTTCAAGCACAATGGAAAGAGTCAGAGAAAGAGTAAGACGAGGAGGAGAACGAGGAGGAGCAAGGGGAGGAAGAGGAATCAAAAACATCTGCACGGTTTCAGTAACTGCTTACAGTACTGTATTCTATACACTATCAGCATTTCTGTTACATTTTCCTGTGAAATTACTGTACTATTGTACACTGTTTTTTTTTTTCTCTACATAGGATTGAGGGTCAGGAACGACAAGGGGGAAGGCCTCCTATGTTTACGGAACAGCAAGAGAGGGAGATCGTAAACATGGTTTTGGCCAACAATGCTATAACACTCAATCAGCTCCAAGCTAACATTGTCAATAACCACGTCAGATTCAACAATATCCATCAGGTCTGAACATCAACACTGGCACGCATCCTAAAAAAAAAACCTGTTCAAATGAAGCAAATTTATTGAGTGCCTTTCGAGCGCAATTCAGAAAGGGTGAAACGACTGCGGTAGGTATGTACTCGCTTTAGCAGTGTGATCTTGCATACTGTCTCATAATCTTTTACTGTACTGTAATATGTAAACTAGATCTACACTGAACTACACAATTGTGCCTGACACTGTTCTTCAGAGAGTTTTACGAATGGATGGAGAGGAGATCCAGCATGAGTTCATTTACGTAAATGAGGCTGGGTTCCACCTGGCAAGAACACGAAGGAGGGGAAGAAACCTCATTGGCCACAGTGCTATAGTCAACGTCCCAGGGCAACGTGGGGGTAATATAACAATCTGTGCAGCCATTACACAGAATGGGGTTCTCCAACACTTTGACAACATTGCCTGCGATGTTGATGAAATTCTCTGGCCAGATCCAGCTAGGCGAAGAGACTATGTCTAGTGTTTTTTTTTTTTTTTTTACGGTGAACTTGCAGTACAATATGTAAAGTGACATTTTGTTATGAATCTCCATGTCAACATTTTGGGTGTGTTGAGAAATAAATGAGTTTCTTCAGTCTGCAACATTGGTTTTGTGTTTTG
>NC_081761.1:840435-855435 GCF_963082965.1 Carassius carassius
CTCTATGATCTGGTAAAAACTAGCAGTATTATATCTACAGTTTGGTACAGTTTCATGTCTGGAGTGACATATGATCCCTTAAATTACTGTAGGCAATACTGTATGGTTTGGAGCTTTCTTGAATATATCATGCTGTCTAGACAAACACATTCGTGAACTTCATCTTAAATTCTCTATTTTTTTCCACTTGCATACATTTTTTGTTCTCCGCCAAGAGGTTTTCTGAGGCTCCAGATGTGGAGCTGCACGTTCATGCATGATAACACAATGAGAGAGAAACCTGACTCTCAGACCTGAAGGATGGAGGAATGAGGGGGAAAGATCTCTCAGATCCAGGTCTCCTTCCATCAGAGCCAAGAGCTGCATTCCTGCGCGGGTCACGGGTGTCGGGTCAGCGGGGTTTCATTCCCTGGGCGGAGAGTTTCTCTCTCTTGCTCTTGGCCCCTGGATGGGATGTTTGGTGAGGTTTGGATGAAGCTCTTGACCGGGATCACTGCAGACCACCAGCACTCCTCCAGGGCCAAGCTCATGTCGACCCAAGTCCAAGTCTCATCACAAGACACGAGGCATTATAAAGCACTAAAACAGATTTCTCAGTCCTGTCAAAGAATGCCAGCAAAATGGAAGCATAATTTAAAACCTATTTCAATGGAATAAACAGGAGACCATTGAGAATTAAATCAAATCCTACTGGATTAACAGATATCCCAATTTTTACTTTCATTTCCTAATTGCAATTCATCAGAAGGATCATATTTAATGCATACTGGATTCTAGTTTAATTCCTTTTTTTTACCCAAAGAACTGAATCCATGATAAATAAATAAATAAATAAAAATAAAAATAAAATAAAATAAAATAAAATAAAATAAAATAAAATAAAATAAAATAAAATAAAATAAAATAAAATAAAATAAAATAAAATAAAAAACACTTGCATTAAATTTCTTGCTCTCTGCCAAGGGGCTTAAAATAAAATAAAACAAAATAAAATAAAATAACAACTACTTTTTGTCGACAAGGCAAAATATATAATTTTCGTTTAGTTTAAAACTGAAGTAGGCTACTAAATGATCTAAAAATAATTCAAAATAAAATATATTGACATTTAAAAAAAATACAAATGACAAATCACATCTTAAAAAATACTTAAACATTTAGAAAAATAAAAATGAAGAGAAAACGTGAAAAATTTAATATTAAAAATAATTATATATTATAATAGTATTAATAATGTGATTATTTCCAAACATAAGTGCGTGTTTATTGTAAGTAAAATTGTCATACGCCACATAGTTGTGCATTTACGAGTTTAATTGCATCAAAGTACTGTGTTTACATGAGGTCAAGTTCAGTCGCATTATTTCCTAAATCTCATTATTATCTCATTATGAAGGTGCATGTAAACATACTCATTGATTAAAAAGAATAACACTAAAAGAATTACAAACAAACCACATGACCAATAAGAGTATAAAGCTGTAAAATGAATGTACAGCAGTTCAGATTATTTAATAAGAAATAATGACTTTTGATTGCAAAAGACAGTAACTGAGAGACACAGGCGAAGGTGTTTTTCTCAGAAGAAACATCCTTTAATTGAACTGCAATCAGGTGAGATAATAAAGAGATGTCATGCATCATGTGTTAACGCTCACAACTGGAACGTGTCTCTGGGAGTCTTCCAGCATCGTGATATCATGTGTTATGCAAGCGTGTGATCCTCCGATAATACGCTGTGACTTCAGTTTGGAAACGATCCGCTGATGCTGGATGGATTGCAGCGCTGCGGTGTCGTGCAACCAATCAATTACTCAATTATCCAAACCAAAGGAAGTATTTCGCAATATTCCCAAAAGTGGGATAAAGATGTTAAAAACTGGAGGCTGAGAAGCGTTTGGCTGTGGTTCCTGAGGGCAAACGAAAGGAATAGTTACTTACTCCAAACACACTCTGTCATGTTTTGGTGGGGTTTGGTATGAGACGACCAGCTGAAATATTTGATCATTACTGCTCATGAAGTCATGTTCAAACTCTTCCAGAAAAGAAAGACATTAATGAATGTTTTTCTTGTATTTTGTACCAGCGTGCGCCTGAGGAATACAGAGGCCTGCACGTTTGGAGCGATGCCGCATTTCCGCGTGATGTTGTGTGACCTCTGATTTCTCTTATGAACATGCAACATTATCAAAAAAAAAAAAAAAAAAAAAAAAAAAATTGTCCTTTTTGTTAATTTATCAGCTACTTTGTAAGTGTTCTGAAATGCTATTGCAAAAATTCCTAGAAAATTTTACAGAAATAGTATGCAGTGAATGGGTGCCGTCACAATGTGAATCCAAACAGCTAAGAAAAAAATATCATATAATAAGACTCCACATATTTCTTTAGAGTTATTTTGGACTGTTGTAAACGCTGCTTGATCTGTGCAGATTTCTCTCCTGATTCAGACCAGAACACTTATTCACTGGAGGAAGTGTTATTATGGATTATAGACACTAGTTAAAATCATCTGTTTCATCTTTTGTCTTCTCCAGATGTTAACTGGAGTGCTGTGCATTATTGTGATGTTTTTATAAGACTCTTATTCTGACGGCACCCTGTCTGTGAATATGAAAGTCTGACTGACACAATCTCAGGCAAAACTATGGTTTGCAATGTCTTAATTTAATACGAAGGAGATAAATATGCACTTTTACAACAATCTACAACATACTGTATTACAGCATAATGTACTGACATAATGGATTTTAAACTTTAATAAACACATTAAGCTGTTTCATGATTTTCCATTCCTAAAAATAAGACATTTTAAAATGATAATTAAGATGCTTATTATACCATTTAAGATTTAGGAGTTTTTATTTCCTTAATTTACCCACAAGGACATTTTGCACTCATGCTCACAAATACATTTCACAGTTTGCACATATAATTTTAGTCGCAAATGCAAGTGAAATGCATGCAGTGTTGAGCTCTGGAAAGCATCCGACTTGCCTGCAGGTCAAAGGTCAGGTCTTGTATTTCACATCAACGTTTCTAAACGCCCATGAATAGTAAAGACACCCTAACCACACAACTACTTCATAAGTATCTTGTAATTTTACATACTACAGTTTTTAAATTCTCAACTAAAATATTCCAATGCTATTGTAGTGCTCTGCCTAAAGTAAGCAGATCTCCCTCAGTGCAGGACTCTTGGGTCAGAATGGATGTATACTCACACATCCGCTTGTTCGTGTATAATGTTTCAACCATCTGTTTGGGCATAACGCTGTTGTTTCATGTTTCAGGCGGATGAGTGAAAGAGCAGACGCTCAAACCACACAGGCATTAGACAGCATCCTGACTTCCTGAGAAACTCAAGTTTGACCTCGTTTCTCAGACGTCACCTGAGCACTAGAACTATTTCTATTAAATATTGCATTAAAACATATCAATTTAGTAATTATCTTAAGACTCAAGACGCATTCATTAAAGGAACACTTTTTTCTTTGGTGCACAAAAGATGTTTAGAAGAATGTTCAGGCTGCTCTTTCTTTCTTTTTCTTTTTCTTTTTTTTTACATAAAAGTAGCATAGTAAAATAGACGTCAATATAAGCTTTGTGTGACCTAATATCAGTCATAATCTTCCTTGTTCTTTATAATAATCAGCTCTCAAACCTTGTTTACGTTTACAGTTTAAAATAATCACGTACATGTGTAAAAGTTGAGACGTCCCGTTTTGGCATCGGCATAAAATTAAACCGACAAAAGTAATTTGATATACATAGAAAACATATTAAATCATTAAGTGTTGACTTTAATGTGAAAAAACTTTTGTGTAAAAAAATAAATCCATTGTCATTCAGTGTAACAGATATTTATAAAATATTGCAAAGTATTGCTGACAAATGGGTAAAAACGTCTAAGGTTACGTATGTAACCCTGCGTCGAGAACAAATGGGGTACGCGTCCAGCGTGACGTCTCTGAATAATGTGTAGGAAGGGCGAGACGTCATAGGCGGGGGACGTCAGAGACCAGGAAGCATAAAAGCATGAGCGGCGAAGCTGGTAATCAGCCTCAAAGGATGAAGCAAGCGCCGGCCAGAGATGCCGGAAGTGTGGCACTGCGATGCAGCTTCTCGTTCCTTCGAGGAACCAGGGTTACATACGTAACCTTAGACGTTCCTCTTCAGGAACTCGAACTGCGTCGAGAACAAATGGGGAACGAGAAGGCCCACGCCGCCAGACTTTCAAATCTCTGCCTAGTGTGGAAGAGCACAGCTAAAGCAAGAGAAGGAGAAGGAGCCTGACAGAAATCGGCACAACCCGTCCAATGGCCAAACTTCAGAAGGAGTGAGTCTTGACCCCCAGGAGAGGGGAGATCAGAGGACTCGAGGCTTAGGACAGCATCCTGATAACCGCTTAGCATAAGCTTCTTCTGGCCTGGAGGCCTCGGCCTCAGCGCACCATGGAGGAAACATGTAACCAGAGGGTTTCTGCCCACTGACTGGCCACCGAGAGGGGCGCGGTAGGCCACCATGGCCGCCACGTAGACCTTCAGGGTGGAGTGGGTCAACCCTGCGGAGAGCCTGCAGGAACTCCAGCACTGTACCAACCGGGCAGTTAACTGGGTCGAGCTAGCGGTCTCCGCACCAAGAAGTGAAAAGCTTCCACTTCAAGGCATACAGGAAGAGCGGTACACACGTGTTCTCACACAAGAAATTACATCCCTAGAGCCCCTGTACATCTAACTTCACATAGTCAGATAAATATGTCATTTCATTCCTTAGAATTAAATGTAGTCAACAACCAGACGAGTCAACACGGTCTGGTGTAGAAAAAACTCTGAAACAATGTAATACACACGTTGCCTCGGCAGCGCGCATGTCTTTTTTAAAAACATTTTATTCTATGCTACTCAGTCACACAAACAACATCAATCTCCTCTGCCTCCGAGGACGAAGAAACCGCAGCGCGGGTTTCCAAGCCTCGAGAACGAGCTCTAGATCTAGTGAACATAGGTGGAGATAGGACGAGCCGTCTCTAACCCGTTCACCAGATCATTTGCGATTCCCGCTATCGCGGTCGCCGCCGTGCCTCGGCAGCAGCGTGACCGCAACTGCAAGATCGCATACACGGACACACTCCTCGGAGCGTGCCCGGCCAGAGCGGAGCGCTTAACAGCGAGAAAAGCACAATCAGCCCCCCGAGAGCCGACTGCGCGAGCTCCACTCTTCATTAATGCTGCTTATTATAATATTAGGCATAATATGCGTGTGTAACTGGTGCTTGTGCAACTGATGCTTGAGCAACTGGCGAGCTCATCGACGCCTTTCCATATCAATCTCCTCAGAGAAAGACAGGCAGTGTGTCGCGCCCTCTCATCGGGGAGAAAGTACCGCAAACACGGGCTTCCGGACCCCCGAGAGCGGGCGCCGGATCTGGTGGCTAAGAAAGAAGATAGGGACTTGCCCGTCTTACATTCCTTCCAGCAGATCCGAAAGCGAATCCCGCGAGCACAACCACCGAAAAGCAAAAGCAGGGCTGGCACCACAAGAAACGCAAGTGAAGGCTCCCTCCTTAAAGAGAGCCTTCTGAGAGTGAAGCAAAGGCTCGCATCGCAGCCGTCAACTCCATCGAGAGCTGATACTGCGCGCTTCACTCTCAAGCAGACAACACACGAGCTGCGTGTGTCCCTACCTTTTTTTTTGGCAGGGAAAACACAAGCTGAACGCTGCCTGCTCTCGCCCAAAACTTCTCTTGATTTGAAGCTTTGACAATGGAGTTTATCAGTGGACAAACGACACTAAATAAGACTCACAAACAGATAGCGACTGACACACACACAGAGCGCTTGCTGAAGACACAAGGCTGATTACCGGCTTCGCCGCTCATGCTTTATGCTTCCTGGTCTCTGACGTCACCCGCCTATGACGTCTCGCCCTTCCTTTGGACTGATTATACACATTATTCAGAGACGTCACGCTGGACGCGTTCCCCATTTGTTCTCGACGCAGCTTGAGTTCCTGAAGAGGAACTAGTGGCAAAGATTGGTTAATATTTAAAATGACAATTGCTTAATATTTGAGGACTGCACTTTAAATAGGGCATTAATTATTATTTTTCTTACTATGCCTAAGGAGATTTTCTGTCACATTAACTATTGTTAAACTGAATTTATTAAAAAAAAAAAATTCTGTAAATCAAGATAAAAATATATGGTAGACAACATTATTTTTTTTGCAAACAAAACAAAACAGGACACATTCTAATGTATAAAAAAAATGAATCTGTATTAAACTCTTGTTTTGATGCTTGAAAAGCTCTTTTCATCTGTGATCCACTACTGTGTGTCAAAGAGTCCATGTGTGACTGTGGTTTGAATGGTAGATTATTAGAAAGAAACCAACTTCAGTGTAATATTTTCTTCACACAAAGTGATTCCAGTCATTGTATGGAAAGAAGTGTGTAGTTGAACTATTTTAAGCTCAGATGATTGTTGTGAGATTTAGTCATGTAAAGTCTCAGACCGGTCTTGAATTGTTCGTTTGCCACCACAAACGTTATTCTTAGAATCTGTGAGAGCAGAAGTCAAGCTCCAGGAGTCAAAATCCTGATGTTCTCCACAGAGAATTTATTTTTAGAGACAGATCAACCATGAACCAATTTCCAGTGAAGAATTAAACTACTTGAGATCTCAACAACTGTGCTCAGATTAGGCCTTTGATTAATTATATGATCATGGTTATTCAGTCCAATTGCAAATCTTTGGAAAAATAAAAATCAGTAATTGTGCAATTTAAATTTTTTAATCACATTTTACCATCGAAATAAGGCAAATTATATAGCAGATAAATTATTCCAAGTAAATGACAACTAATTGTCAGCACAAAGTCTGCAATTAAAAGTCATGGATCATCAAATCTAGACTGGTTCTCAAAAAGTATTTTTTTAAATGTTTTTGTAAGTCTTTTCTGCTCACCAAGGCTGTGTTTATCCGAACAAAATACAGTAAAAATTTTGAAATATTTTTACAATTTCAAACAGCTGTTTTCAATGTGAACATCTGTTAAAATGTAATTTATTTCTGTGATCAAAGCTGAATTTTCAGCATCATTCCTCCAGTCTTCAGTGTCACATGATCTTCAGAAATCAGAATAATATGCAAAGTGAATAACCTGGAGTTTTACTGTGGCTTCTACAACATTGAGTTACTGCTTCAGGTTCAGATGGAGGATAGATAGAATAAATAAACAGACAGAAGAAAAGAAGAAGAAACGAGGAGGAGGAGTGCGTTTGTCCGCTGACCCAGTCTGAAGAGAGAATGTGACAGCCATGTGCTTCTCATCAGCATCTGCACATGAACAATCCTCCTTCATACGGAGCACAGAGCCATAAAGACGGGACCTCTGCTCCCTGTTTTTGTCTTTTCTGTTTGGAAAGGACAGTTTGACGCTCCTGCCACGAGTGGGAATATATATTCACCAGTTCCAGTGCAATGCATTCAAACTTCTACGACACTAATGTCACTGAACAGACAGCTAGTCTTCAGTATGTGCGTTTCGACTGAAACACTGGGTTACTTTATGTTAATCAGGTCAGGATTCTATTTAATTTTGGCAAGACTCATGTCAGACAATGAAAATGGGGCAGGAATGTCATAAAATCGAAATAGAGACGCTCACGCTCACGAGAGCGCTGGGAATCACTCTGGGTCAGAAGGGTTCATTCCTCCTTCATCACTGAGCAAAACACTGCCTAAAACACAGTAAAAAGTGGCATGCACTTTATGATTCAGTTGTATTAAAGCATGTGACTAAAGGATCATGTGTTAAAGTCATTTTGATAAAAGTAAGATCACACAAGGTTTTCTTTTGACATGAAACATTAATATGAATAGCTTTTTTGTTATTTTACTTTACGATTTTTATATAAAATAACTAGACAGAAAAAGTGTGATGACAAGCGTTGATGTTGGCTTGACAAAGTCTGGCCTAAAAGTGTAAAATAGCTTTAAAGGCTTGAGGTTTGAATGTTTTACTGTCAGATAGAAAGATGAAGACAAAAAGTCAAATTGACAGAAGAAAACCAATAAAGCAGAAATTGTTTTAACCTTCATATACTAAAATATATTTCAAAATGCACTTCCTATCTTAATGTAGCCTGCATTTAGGCTAAATGCAAATGTGGATGAATTTAATTTAATTTATTAATTTATTTTATTTTTTATTTTGGGAACACACACACACACATATATATATATATATAGATAACAAATGCAAATATAGATATATTCTTCTAAAAATAATTTATTGAATTCAAATGCATGGTGGGCAAAATAAGCACATTTAAATCAATATATTCCAAGAAAATATATTTACGAGAAAAATATAGTTTGAAAAACTTTTTCAAACCTATATATATATTATAACATAAAACATTATATTTATTATTATTTTATTTATTTTTTGCATTTTTGATATTATATTTCAAAGTTTTCGGCATATGGAGTTCATAAGCTGATGGTTGCAGTATTACCCTGCAGTTTCCTTTGTTGACCTGTTTTATAAAAAGTACAAATCTGTCATGATGATTTGGAGCCGCTGGGGTTGTTTTTACAAAAATGAAGAAGCATGACTCTCCTTAATAGCCTCCAAGAAAAACATCTTTAATATTTGTGGCGAAAAGAGTGAAAAAACAGGTCAATCTTTCCAATGAGACACGAGCAGCTGAAGAAGACGTCTGGAAAAATGCACTCCTCTCTTCTGGGTTCCTCCTGTTTACTTTTCCTGAGCGTTCGGTGACAGACGTTCCCCCTTCTCCCTCACTGTTGGCTCTGAAGCCCAGCGTCACTCAGCATGCAAACATACAGAGTTAAGCACGCCATAATGAGCAAAAACTGCACTTGCATTGGAATCCAAAGCTTTGAGGCTCGTAAGAACATCCTGAGAGTTTCCCAGTTTACCCATCATGACCAAAACCTCCTACAGTTCACATCGAGATGCCTCATGGTCCCCTCCAAACCAGTCATCATTCTTTGAACTTCAGCTCTCGTTTTGAGACTGGTTCTGCTTTGCTCTGTATTAGATTAAAAGTATATTTTACAATCCCTAAATGGAGCAGAAGCACAGGCACAGTCCACCTACATTATAACATAATAACAAATCTGATTGTTTTCACACTTTTTGTTTCATATACAGTACTGAATTTACATGGTTAAAGTATTGCATTAATAATTTTAAGAAGTTATGTTCCATATTCCAGAACTGTATGTTCTTCAGTAAAAACAGTGATAATTTATGCCATATAAAAATATATTTTTGTATATTTGTAACATTTTAATTTAGATTCAGATTATTATATTAATAACAATTTATTAATTAGATTATTTTATAAATAAACAACAAGAAAAATGATTTCCTTTATAATTGGGATCTTATATGTTTATTTTTAGTGTTTAAATACGATTTTGATTATTTTTATATATGAATAATGATTTTATGATGAATGAATATAATTGATATAATTGAACAGATTTGGTGTTTTTTCATTGTGCAATCCAGTTAATCAAATTATTCTAATTAGTTAGCTGTATTTGTTAGTTATTTTTTAACCTAACACAATAAAAACTCTGTTGCAAATAAACTCGTCAATTTCAGTTTACATTTTGATTTTATGTGTTTGATTCAGATTATTTTATGTAACTTGTAATCTGTAACCTATTACATTTCCAAGAAATGACCTTATTTTGCCTCCAGCTGACAGGAACCCGTTTATGAGGATCAGACACTTACTCATCTTCTCTGACCTTCTCTCGCTGACCGCTGAAACTGCTCACCAACTGTGCTTCATTGTGGAAAGGATGAAACGACCGTCCGCTCTAGTTTTTAATCACTCCAGATCTCACCCTTATGACATCACAGTTTAATGACTTTACCAGGTCACATCACACTCAGACAAATGAATGTCCTTTTAATTCACTTTTATACGTCCAGAGACCTCCACTGAGAAGCTGACCGTATTAAACAAGGCCTTGTTAGGAAATGCCAGATCTCAAACTCGGAGTCTCTTTGCATGGTTGAAATATTCAATTCCAAACTACAGTACATGTACGTCATCAGTGAGCGAGTCCAGAGGAGAACAAAAACTACTGGCACTTCTGTTTCTCTGACCGCTGCAGATCAACTGCAAGAATGCGGGCAAACTTCTCATCAGTAACTTCTGTGGAGACAAGCAGCAATGAGAAGCTCAAAGAACTAAAGCAACGTCAAGGTCATGGTTCGATCAGGGGCACTGCACAAGATCCCGGGCCCTATGCATAGGCAGTCCTAATGACCCCCCCCCCTTAAAATATATATTCCAGACTTTTCAAGGGCCCTCTCTTCCTTTGGGGCCCTGGTAATCAGTACTGGTTTTACCCTCAGTCCGATGCCCCTGGGTTCGATTCCTGATCAGGTGTATGGTGACAAGTGTCAAATCCATAAAAGCAATGAGAAACGCATTACACATATGAATCAAAGTCATGAAAATAAAGAAAACTCTTTGAATGAGAACGTGTCCAAACTTTTGGTCTGTACTGTATATATATATATATATATATATATACACACACACATTTAAATTTCAAAAATATATTTAATTTAGCTTCATCTTTACCACATTTCTTTCTTTCTTTGCTTGCATCAGGAAAAAAGAAAAAGGAATTCTAATATGTCTTTTGACACAAAATAATCAATATTTCAAATGAGATCAAGTCTCTTCCCATTTTCTAATGCAGTGTTGTTTCTCAACTCAGCTTGTGTAGTTTTGAGACATTTTCACTAGAAAACGTCAAAGAAGGCCAATTTAAAACTCATTAGAAAGTCATGTTTTTCCAGTGTCTCAACTGGAGAAAAAAAAGCACGAGAGGAACCGGATTGGAGTGGAGATTAGTGTGTGGATGATGATTAAGAGCCTTGTAAACATTTGTCCTCGCTTCACATCTGCTGACATTCAGCCTGCTGACCTCTGACCCCAGGCAGACGCTCATGGCCAGTGGACACACTAGACATGAGACGCATGTTTCTCCATGATGCACTGTGTTCTTGGAGCGGCTCACACCACCACAAAGTCGAGTTGGAACAAGCTCAAAATCTCTCTTGCCACACGGCTGCGGTTCTTGGACAACGTCCACTTTTTTTTTTCTTCCAGTGCATGCTGGGTTTGAGTTGACAGAGTATAAGTGGAGCAATTACCTGGGATGGAGTTCAGATGCTCTGAAGGTCAAAGGTCAAACCTGAATCTGTGTTTGCTACTGACATGGATTGACCGATATCAGCAAGAACTGGAGCCAGTTCAGTTTAAAATGATTATACCTGAGAGTAATGGGTTATCAAAAACATAAAAGGAAACAATGTTGGGTGGGACTTGGTTCTGTACATCAGTTGCTGATTGGATGCCGAGTTGTGGGCGGGGCTCTCAAGTGTATGCAGTTGAGCGTGAGCTTGCAGGGGCGGAGTTTAAGAGTCTAAATGATTGGAGAAGACCTGCATACATTAACAGAGAGAAGAATGTTTACATAAACATTACAAGGTAAAAAACAAACAAACATATGCATGGATTAACTGTTTTACAATAAACTATAAAGAATGCATTTACAAAATAGTGAATTTATAGTATTTATTTATAGA
Source organism: Carassius carassius (assembly GCF_963082965.1). Lineage (NCBI taxonomy): Eukaryota > Metazoa > Chordata > Actinopteri > Cypriniformes > Cyprinidae > Carassius > Carassius carassius. The sequence goes on from NC_081761.1 coordinate 852,088, forward strand.
ATTTTGATTATATAGTAAAATCAAACCTAATGCAGAGTAAAAAGTTCCTCTTTTTTGTGGGATTTTCAACTATTTTTAGGCAGAACCACAGAAAAAATAAATCAATACAAACCAGCCCTAACTAGTTTATTCTCTCGGTGTGGGTTTTTTCACCTGTTTTACGGTCCAGCAGGTGAAAATAGTGCATCTGTTCTCTTAAAGTAAAGCAGCAGCTTGATTTGAGGAATTATTCATGCGTTGAGCACAAACATAGCTCATGCTCTGATGTTAAATAGTCTGCTGTTAAACTTCACAGGACAGAAAGAAAAAAAACACTTCCATCACTGGACCTCAGAGCTTTTGCACACTCAGTCATGCACTTAAAGCTGAGCAATAAACACACACACTCCGGGGCGGAAGAAGGTGTGTGTGTGTGTGTGTGTGTGTGTGGCAGGTAGGGAGTGAAAGGTCTGTCTGGCCCTGGAGCGAGACAGCTGTGCAAACATGCAGCTGATGATGTCACACCGCAGGGGATTGTGGGTAAGACACACTTTGATGACAGTTTTTACGGCGATCCTGAGAGCAGGTGTGGGATTGTAGATTCAAGATGAGGATTATACGTGAAAATAGATGAGCAGCATTAATCTACAAGAGACAAGTCCAAGATTATGTCCAGGAGACAATAACAATTTCACACATCAGAGATATAAGAAGGGTTACGCTGCACATATTCATGCACTTGTTTCATAATAGTGCCATTTGTTATGTTTTGTAATGATCTCATCACATGTTTTCTGTAATGCTGCTTTGAAGCCATATGTATTATTAAAAACGATATATAAATAAACATGAATTTAATGGAAATGTTTGAATGATTGTTTGACTAAATGCACCAATTTCACCTGCTGGTCCACCCTATACAGCCAAAAAAATAACTAAATATATATATATATATATATATATATATATATATACAGTCATGGACAAAACTATCGTCCCCCTTGGTAAATATGATCAAAGAAGGCTGTGAAAATTCATCTGCATTGTTAATAATTTTGATCTTTTATTTAAAATATTCACAAAAATTTATCCTTTCATTGGATACTACGAATTTAAAATGTGAGGAAATATCATTATGAAATAAAGGTTTTTCTCTAATACTCATTGGACACAATTATTGGCACCCCTAGAAATTCTTATGAGTAAAATATCTCTGAAGTGTATTCACATTCATTTTCACATTCCAGCATGATTATAAATCCCCATTTCCACCATCAGGGCAATAATTAAGAATTTACAATAAACATAAAATGTTATGAAACGGCCTGGAAGAGTTCCTCATCGTCCTAATGCGCGGTGAGAAGGAGAGTTTGAGTAGCTGAAGACTCTTCAAGGATCACAGCTGGAGAATTGCAGAAAATAGTTGAGTCTCTGGTTCAGAAAAGCTTTTAAAAAATTGTCAAACAGAACCTACATCACCGCATGTTGTTTGGGAGGGTTTCAAGAATTCTCCTACAGTAGCTCATTCAAAAACAAACTAAATTATCAGCCATGATTGTAACTTCAAATGGGACCTGAACCCTATGGATCATGAGAGGAGTGAACTGAAGAAGAGAAGCTGGGAATCTGAAGGGTCTGGAGTGATTCTGGATGAAGGAATGGTGTCTGATCTCTTGTCAGGTATTATAGGAGAACATTTAGAGCTGTAAAACTGGCAAATGAAGGTTTCAAATAGTATATATCATAATGATATTTGCCCCCATTTTAAATTCTAATTATCCAATGAAAGGATACATTTTTGTGAATTTTTTAAATAAAAGATCAAAAGGATTAACAATGCAGATGAATTTTCACAGCCTTATTTGATCATATTTACCAAGGGTGCCAATATTTTTGGCCATGACTGTACATATATACATTTCAGAATGTACAAAAAGGGCAAACAATATCTTAAAATGTTTCAAAATATATTTACACAAATATTTTTTTTTTACCAATATTTTTTTTTTAAACATATTTTGTAAAGGTTTTAAATGTATATAAAATATTTTGCCCTCCATGTATTTTGAATCCAAAAAAATACATTAAAATTACACATTTGAAGAAAAATGTGTTGTTTATAAATTTTAACTTAACACACTTAAATTGTTATTATATTTTCTAAATGATGTCTATAGGCTATTCCATCCATATTTGCATTAAGACGAAAATTTTGCATTTTGAAACAGATGAAAAATCGCACAGATGCACACAGAAAGAAACTACGTGGAACTCCCTAGCAACACAATAAAATAGTTACCTATGGTTTGTATCGATTTTATTGAAATGAAATCTCAGTGCTTCTGCACATTTGAGAATGATTAATGCTGAATTTCAGTAGCAGTTAAACAGGAGTCAAAGTAATGGAGTGATTTTTAGTGCTGAACGCTCACTAGCTATTACTGTTGTTAATCGCGGCCATTTAGAAACACCCTAGCAACACAGCTAACAAAAGTATTGTTTAATATATTTTATTTATCATAAATGTTTTGCTAACATTCCCATTAAGTTATGAAAACGTTATTTTCAAATAATACCGATATCGTGAGACAGATTTTCACCTGAAAGAGTAATATCGCAAGATCTCGTGCGCTCCCAAAAGCCAGGTGAAAATGGCTATTTAACACGCGCTGCATTGTTAATTTTGCGTGAAAATATTGTTTTTTTATCGAAACCAAATATGAACAATAATTTCAAATATACTGCCTTTTAAAAATTCTAGTATTTTTCAAGGACCTTTAATATGGCTCCATAAATATGGCAGTTTTCAAGGGTTTTAAATTTTAAAAACTCTATTTTATTTCTATTTAAATTTAAATACTATTTGCCAGAATCAAAAAGGACCAACTTTTAACTAAACTGCTTATATTTTCAGTGAATTGTGTGAAGCATTAACACACAGTAACATACTGTCCAACATTTTTGCTCCATTATTGATTTTCATTTAATCATAAATAAATAGTTTTAACACAAAATATTTTATGTTTCACAGTTTTGGTGAAGAAAAAAATAAATCTGGTGGTTGGCAATGTGAACACGTAACAATACATAACATGAATGCGCATGACATCACTGTTTTTTATTTTTTACTTTAGTACTTATTTTTTTGTAGTTTGCATGGAGATGATGCCATTTAAAAAAAAATCTACAAATAATACAAAAAAGTTGTTTTCAAAACACACAAAAAAACATTGTTGTGTAAATGAGTAGCCAAAATGCATAAAAAGTTTTTTTTTTCAAGTCACCTTTTGTTGATTTCCGTTTGCGCCGATCTGATGAGAATTTGTAAATATTGTAATAGTTGGTGATTTCATATGAATTTGTACAATC
>NC_081761.1:860435-977935 GCF_963082965.1 Carassius carassius
ATAAAAAGAAAGACGAAACTATATGAATTACTAAGACACATACTGAGCAAGAACAGTGCAGACTAGGTGATGCATTTTAAAAAGCAGTCCTTTTATCTTCTATTAAAAGCCAGCAGCACTTCTGAGCCGACGCCCTAATGTCTACAGCAGCAGCTGAGAGGCCACGCCCAACAATAGCAGGCCACGCCCACCCAAAGACAACCTCTGATGGACAAAACAGGTGTGAGAGAGACGGAGACATAGGTGAGGCATAGACAGCCAGAGATGGAAACTTATTGTAATTTTTCAGCCAAAAAATAAAATAAAAAATAAATAAATTTCTCCTGTAAAAATGCCAAAACATTTTTAAAACCTGACACATTTACCTGAGAGGAAAATTACATCCGATAATAATACTTGAGAACATATCTTGAATTTAATATATTTGAATCTAGATATTTAACTGGAAAACAGCACATCGAATTTGTTATGAATACACCATTGGTATCTTATTAAGAGTTAAGATAGCTCTTCAGTTGATTTCTGTTTTTCAGCTTTCTCCTCTGACCTTAGTATTTTGCTCTCCTCTTTTCTCATTCTCTTAACAGACGTGAAGCAGAGCGTTTCAGTGTAACGCTCCAGGACGACTCCCATAAAATCCTGGCTGCGTTTGGCCTTTAGCTTGTAGCATTTCATCTCCAGGTCAAAGAGGCAGAACAGATGAGTTTTCCTTCAGGTTCGAGGCGGTTTCGTACCAGAACTAACTCACTGGCTTTTCTGTGAACCGGAATGTGAGTGAGAATAAACAGAGTCTATTTGTTTTCTCGTTTGCTAATCATTTACACATTTTATTATGTGATTAATACGGCCTCGGTCTCACGAGCCACATTTCTTCTCAGTTTTCATTTGGGATCAGGGGTTGGCCATGTGGGGTGAGAAAATGTCAAAACTCCGATGGAACATCCTGATCTAACAGTCGATGAAAAACAGTACGTGTTTGGCATTGTGTGCGTGCAATGCCTTTCATGAGTTCTGCACAATTACTAAAAGTAGTAAATATAAATGCTTAGTTCTCCATTTCTTTAATTTGCTAGGAAATGCATTCATAATCTTTGCCTTTCTGATTTTATATTCACGTAGGCCTTCATAGCAATGTTGTAACTGATAACTAAATCTATTAAAGGAGTTTTATTAATTGAAATAAAATTAATAAAATGTTAGATGAACTTAAAAGTGTTTCAGTATTAAGAAAATTGAAAAGATCAAGCACATAACAGAATGACTAAAAAAAGGTAGTATTAAAAATAGTTTTCATTAACTGAAATAAAATAATAATAAAATAGAGTAAGACTTAAAATTGGTATAAATGATAAATGTTGCCATTTGCAACTAAGTTTAAGTGTAAAAATAACAAATGCTGAAATAAAAATATAGTTTAATATAATAAAAATGCTAAAAGCACATAAAATGAGTGAAACTTAAACTAAAAATAACATTAAAATTGTACTATAAAAATTGTTTTCATTAAATAAAATTTGTTATAAATGTTTCCTGAAATAAGTATTAAAGTGACTAACAATTAAATAAAAAGAAAGCTAAAATAGAAAAAAAAAGAATTATAAAAAACAACACATTTTCACATTATTTTGAATTAAACCAAGACAAATCATGACGTCTATGTGTCTCATTTGTCATCATTATATTTTATTATATGACATTTAATTTGCCTTCAGCCACCCCGCTCTCCAGATATCACATTGGCCATTAAAAAAACATTTAGGTCAACCACAAATTAATATAACCTTACAAATATGACAGAACTACATTCAGTGTGCCATTACAGCTAATTTGAGGTTGTGTGCAATCATAATAAATCTCCAAACAGAGATCAGAGCACCAGTGAGATGTCATTTATGTCTTTGGTTAGCGCGCTCCAAATGTATATGTGTATCTGGAGCGTGGCCTTGTGCCGAGCGGCCTGCACGCGTGCCGTGTCTCTGAGCGCTGACAGGATCTTGGAGGCTTTTTGGACGGCCTGCCGAACCTGGCCATGACTCAGCCACGAGGCCTGGAAACTGGGTTAACGGAGACGGCTAAAACAGTCGATGTCAAAGGGAAGTGAGGTCATCACGGAGGCTTCTCTCGCACCGTTCTGCGGTTGTCACTTCATCTCCTCGCTCCACATTGGTAGACATAAATAATTGCACGAAATATATTTCTGCAGGTTTCATCACAATCTCACACGATATGCATCTAATAGTCTGGAGTCTCGAGTACCAGCGCACGCACGTTTAAGATGAGAGCAACAGGTGGTAGAACGGAAAGAGCTTTTTTTCCACGTGGCCTTTTTCTCTTTGTGATTAATCTCAGCTGTTGCAAACGCAGAGGCCTCAAAAGATTTCTATTAACGATAGAAAGTGTGCTGAAGTGCATATATTACCATGCATCTTCTCTAGTACTTGTGCTCAAACCTGTTTGATGCATACTGGATATCTATACTACTCATTTAACCTAAACGGGATGATTTCACATACTGTATAGTAGTACTTGTGATGACTAAACACATTTGAAATTGCACAAAAGTGGAAATAAAGTTAATTTGGTTGTGTTTGGAAAACATGTTATAAATGAACAACGCTGCATGAACTGAACGTCATCTTTAGTAACCCATATGGCAAAAAAAAAATATATATATATATATTTATGTGCTTTAGTTGGATATTTTATCTAAATGTTGCTACTTGTTTCAGAACATTTAAAGCTAACATTCACTCAGTGTTTGCAAAATTAGAAAAATGTTTCCTTAAGGTTTGCATAACCAAGAAATGTAAAAAACAACAACTTCATAACAGGAATGTTAGCTAAATGTTCTTCGAACATATTTTGTTGGCTCAGGTATTCTGACTACCTTTTCATTCATTTTAGATCATTTCTGACTTTGTTTTAACAGCACTATCTTGTAAAATAAGGGTTTAGGAAGAATTGCACGAAAGTCATTTTCTTACGTATATTGCATGTTGTAAGTGAACAATGGATATCTGATGCTGTGCTATCAGCAAGCCAAAAGTCTTGTGCTTTCCTCTTTTCCTGGCTGTACCTGCTTTAATCGTCGCTCACCTTTGTTCTCCCATGGGATCTTGAAGAAAGCAGGATGAAGGGGAGCGGAGATGGAGACTCTCGCATGTTATCTGCTCTGGAATGCCACAACAAAGCCACCGAAGAGAAACCTTTTTTTTTTAAAGACGCACACACTCATACAGGGCTCATTGTTGGCGGTGTAGTGACTGTGATCAGGCAGGCCTAAGAATGAGCAGCGTATGGCCCCTTCTCCGCTTTCTTCCCATCTCACCCCTGATCCCGGGCCCCGTCGGCTCCACACAGAGCGCTCTCACAAACCTGCACACTCCGATTATTATCTGCCCGACGTTCTTCCTGCTTTTTCATCTGCCCTTTGCTTTTGTCCTCCTGTCTCTTTACTCATTTCCTCTCTTCCACCACCGTGTCCTTGCTCACCTGTGGAGGGACGCAGCCAGCGGGAACACATTCAGGAGGGAGGCTCTTGTGTTTGGAACTTTCTTGTGGCATGACATAATTCCATTAGATCATTTTGCGCATCTGCTTTGAGGATTTACTAAAGATTAAAAAAGTTTGAAAGAGCAATTAAAGTCGATGCAGTGTTATCATGACGTGACGTGTTTAGGATTAGCTGTACTGTCTAGACAGTTAATTTGGGATGGGTATTATTCAGATTTAGTTTGATCTTACATACACGGTTGGCGTTAAGGAATGGATGGTGGATTTGTTATTTCTCAAATAATTTAGAAATTCTTTCTTTGAAAAAAAAGTGAGTGAACAGGCAATATATTGTGTGTAAAACTATTAAATGATGCTTTAATTACATTCATGCATATATCAGATGCTTTTATCCAAATGTTAGTTAGTTAGTTTTTTAAACAAAATAGTTTTAAGTTCATTTACATTTATTAATTTAGCAGAATTTGACAAAAGCAGTTCATCACAGCGCCAACTGTATTTGACATATACAATGCCAGGTTTATTAGACCACTAAATTATTTTAAATGTTAATGTTATTGTAGATAATTTAAATATTGGAGGAATAGAATTTATATTTAGATCTGACTTTTGATTGCAGACATATATTCTGGAAAATCTTGTGGTAAGACTTAGTTGGGAATTTAAGCAATTGTTTTCATAGTCCTCCGTTTAATCTAGTTACTGTAGGAGACATAATTTAAATTAAAAAGCTTTCCATTGAGATTGGGAAAGCATTCAGTGCAGTATAATAAACTTGACATCTAGATTCGAGGAAAGACAGGAATGTTGTGCTAAAAGCAAATGCACAAGTGATATGGCAGCTTTAAGTCTGAGTGTTTTGAGAGCGTGTGTTTTGGTCGCCATGGCAAGATGTCTGTTTTCTCTCCTCTCAGCACTCGTTTCAATCCAGAAGTGAGAAAGCAGAATGAACGGAATGCTAGAAAGAACGTGCCACCTCAACTAGCATCAGACAAGCCGCCTTTTCCAGGCACTTCACACTTGACCCATGACTGCTCGTGACCTTTACTTTGCCTTGATCTTCATCTACTCTTCAGAGAGGCTTAATCAAACACTGTAAAATAATTATTTGTTGGCTCACCTTATATGAATGCAGGGCCATGGAATGCATGTGTGATCTTGCTGTAGTGTTTATGTGAACATTGAAGCATGTGTACATAAGCATTCATGAATGAAATGAAAGTTTAATGGTCCAGCGACCGAACCCTGCAGAACACCGTAAACTTTGAATGAGACGCGTTGATCAGGAACGATGCTGTCACTGTTGTCTTGGTGATTAGGGGAGAAAAACTAGATCACACACACTGCCTTGCCACTTTTGACCTTGTAGGTGACCTTTCTCCTCAGTCTGTGACCATAAGGAGGGAAAAAAGGCAGAGCTGTCATCTCTATGGATACTGACAAATGTTGATGGGTGATGTTAACTGACAGGCCTCTAATGTCAGACAGCCGTCTGACACTAACCGCTGACCCATCATAACCTGGGAGTTGGTCTTGTTTCCCTGGTTATTGGGGCTTATATATCACTGCAAGATACCTTAGAAGGCTGAGAACTTCTGGGAAACATGTTGATCTCACAGACACTGAGACTACAGTATATATATGTATGGTGCTTTTCATATTATACATTGTTTCAAATAAATGTTTTCTTTACAGAATCTTGATGCTATTGTTTACAATATCTTAATATCTTCATGCCTTACATTGTTTTTATTTATTTTTTTGTCACCGAATAATAAAAAAATTCTACCATCCTTTGATATCATTCAAACATGACTACATATGATTACGTACAAAGTGCCACAAATGGCAAGATTTTCTACGAATAATGACTTCAGTTTAACCAGTTCCTGCATAAATCCGTCAGATGACTTCAGAAGACACAAGTTCACAAGTCATATTGAATACTTTTATGCTTCCTTTTGTCTTCATATGTGGTCATTGCATAGCAACAACATTTTGGCAAACTTCCCTCTTTTGCGTTCCACAAAAGAAAAGTTGTCATATGAATTGGTAAAGATGAACAGAACTATCATTGTGTAAACTACTCCGTTAATTGTGTAATAATGATGCCTCCAAAGAAGGAAAGAAAGCTAAGTAATATGATGTGTGCATTCGGATGACAGAAGTAGGCCACAGTAAGTGTTGCACAAATTACTGTTGATAAAACCACTGTTAATGTCTTAAAGCATAAATAGTGTAAACACCAGACTGGAAGAACAATTAACCCGTCTGGAAATCTCCACAAGGTGGATAGTTTCAGGCCGTTAGCTCTATTTGAGCACTGGTGTGGGAAAATCTCCTTGGAGACTTTAGTGCACTCGTGATAATTAGAAGAATGCCGCTGGCTGATTAGAATGAGTCTGCGGATCCAGCATGTGGGGACTGTGTGGTCTCACGAGCACATAAAACCGTCTGCGCATTTATTACCCACATTTACCGTATATGTCGACACACGCTTGTACGAAGATTCAAAACGATGTGTATCATACAGTAAATGCATGCTGATATTACAGACAACACACACTCATCACTTCCATCATGAATGTGCAAAACACAAACCACACACTCACGCTCAACCCGTTCCCAGAAATCCACTGATGGACAGTTTGACCGGCATGACGGCATCCCGGAGGTGCTTTGAAGCGGCTGTGTTTATGTGATATGAGGGGGTGACGTGTCTGCCTGCCTTGTTGATTTTAAACCATGTTGCAGATTTTCGTGACAAAGTGTTGAAAGTTTTCGCTCTCTCTGAAGCCACCGCCAACTTGGCTTTACGGTTGGAGGCGCACAGGTCTGCAGGTTCAGTATTCGCGGTGTTATTCCATGTGAGTGTTGTCATGGCAATGCTGTGTTTTAACGTGGTAGAGAGAGAGGCTACTGTTGCCGTTGCCTGGAATCCGCGGTGCTGTTTGCCCAACTGTGGCCTTCACACTTCTAATGCTGAATGTGCTTATTCTGCACGAGGCCTCCCAGGTTACTGACTGAGTGTTTGTCAGTGGACCGAAGACACCCTGCTGCTCCCGCTTATGAGAAATCATAATTACCATGTAGTGATGGGAATAAAATGGATGCAGTGGCAGGGTCATTATGAAAGAGTTTTCAGGAAGTTGACGGAAAAGCTTGCATTCGTTGATCTTGTACTGGATCTCATGCATTTATACGTACAAACAGTAGATGCATGCATGGTTTACAGTAGTAAGAATGTTCAAAACTACCAACTAATGTTTTCCATCATAAATCATTTTTTTTTTTTTTCTTCCAGTAAGTAACAAATTCATGAACATGTTTGTGTTTACATTATAGCTGTATAATTTTCAACTTATTGCAAGTGTTGCTAATGTTAACTAAAAAGTACAACTATTTAATTTACTGAATAAAATCTTAAATTAAAAAAAAACAAAAAATATTAGAAGAAATACAAACAAAAATGTTGAAATCAAATAAATATACTGAAGTAGTAAAATCAAAGTAAATAATAATAATAATGATAAAAGAGCTTAACAAAGTTACTAAAATATACTAACTAAAATATAAAAATAAAGTTAAAGCAAGTATGTTTATATTAATAAATATCATAATAGTATAATCAAAATATTATTATGAATTCTAAATAATACTATTATAAGTAATCTAAAACACAAATACTTCTAAATAAATATTGAACATTTATTAAAATGTATGCATTGTTCACCCATTTACAATTTGTCTCAGACTTCAGAAAATCAATTTCATATTGAGTACTTTACGGTGCTTTTTTGTCACTGTAATGTGTTCTTTTCATTATGAAACAGTGACAACATTTTGCTAAACTTCCCTCTTTGTGTTCCATGAAAGAAAATTAGTCATATGACTTCCTAAAGGATGAGCGAAATGTGATTATTGTGTAAATGACTCCTTAAAGTGTGTAATTTAATGATGCATCCAAAGTAGGGGGAAACCCACCGAAAAAACCCAAATAGAGTTATGTTTACATTTGAATGGTGCAAGTACAGTAGGCCTCAGTGAGCACAAAATACTATTGAGAAAAGCACTGTATCTAAAACCAGAAAGGGTAAAAAAATTTAAATAATAATAATAATAAAATAATCAGTCTTAAGTAGCACAGGTATATTTGTAGTAATAGCCAGAAAATGCACTTGAAGGGGTTAAAATTATCTATTTTTCTTTCATGCCAAAAATCATTAGGATATTAAGTATCCAAGTCAAAACTCTCAAAACTTTGATTGCATTGATAATAAATTCATTTGGACAACTTTAAAGGCGATTTTGTCAATATTAAAATTTTTTAGCAACCTCAGATTCCGAATAGTTGCATCTTGGTCAAATATTGTCCTATCATAACAAACTATACATCAATGGAAAGCTTATTTATTTGATTTTCAGATGATTTATAAATCTCAATTTAAACAATTGGTCACTTCAGACTGGCTTTGTGGTCCAAGGTCACACATACAGTATATATAAAAATGCATATGTATGTATTTATGAGTGCAATTGAGTAGCAACTGAAAGGCGAGTGTATGAAAACGGGTGTGGAATGTGGAGTTGTGCTGTCTGCACTGCTGTCATGTTTGTGTGAAACAGCACTGAAGGAGCTGCCAGTGTCCGTCTATAGTTATTTTCGAGAAGCCCAAGCTCTTCAAACGGCCTGCGTTCGACCACACGGCATTCCACACAAACAGGACAGAGCTTTGAAGCACTCAACACGCCAATAGCTCTCAATAGCTCTGTTCCAAAACATAGTAAACTCTCATTTCGCTCTGCTTGGCCTCCATGTTATTTTTTGACTCTGCTTGTGAAAATGCATGCATTGGACACTGCTGTAGAAATCCGATAAAGTGAGATCTAGAATATCTTAATGTTGCAGTTGTGTCAACATCAGAAGTGCATCTACAATGTCTTCAGAATGGGTTTAGAATGGAGCTCTTGTCTGATATGGGGACATCTGTCTTCATTCTAAAATATTTTCATTGCACAGATTGTATTTTTCGAGCTGTTTTGTTCCTCAAACTCAACCCTGAAACTCAACACTGAAAATACCAGACGACCAGGAATCCATTGTATTATTTTAAAAACCTCTCATTTCTGTGTTTCCTTATCTGATATTCTTTGTACTTTTTTTGTTTTGTTTTTCTATTAAAAATAATGAAGTCTTAAATAATTCTTTAATGTGCCAGTTTGCTAAACCAAGCGTCATTTTTACTTTTTCTCAATCAGATTTCTTCTTCTTCTTCTTATTATTATTATACACTTATACACCGAGTATTAAACTTTAGCACATAACTGCAGATTTATCATTATAAAAAGGCAATACTCACTTAAATAACTTGTCAGCATAACTTAAGTGGTTGTTTTCGAATTATTTGGACACTTCAAAATGCAATATGTTGATTTCAGAGTCATAACCGGGAATTTGTTAGGCAGCAAACCCAATATTTCTGTCACATATTGATTAGGCAAGAAGTGTAACAGTAAGAATTTGTTAGCATCATTTCTCATTAGTAGCGGCTGCATGTGTTTTTGTTCTGCAGTGATGATGGACTGTAATTGCACGCAGACACAAACAGTTCCAGCAAAGGCTTTCTGTTGTAGATTTAACTGGGATCGCTACAGTGGTTTACCGCTCCATTGACTGTGAGCACTGTAAATCCTGTCAAACACAGTAGTGTCACCCCTGTCCTGACGGATCTTAGTCAGACCGGATGCATGTGCTGCGACTGTGTGTTCACTTATAATGATTCATGCTACCCCTGATGTCCTAATACTTTACTAACTCATTTGAAAGTTTTTATAAGATATGCTTGCAAATTTGAATTTGAACACAGAAAAGTCCCAGAAGCTGACTTTGAGAATTTCCTATTTTATTTTATTTTATTTTATTTTATTTTATTTTATTTTATTTTTTAAATGCAGAAAGTTTCCTGTTAATATTAGGGTTCTAAAATGTGGGTAAAATATGTAATTATCTGTATTTTCTTTATGTCTATATATTAATAAATGTAATATTTGCATATAAATCTTAATATTTTAGACGTTTTATTTTTCTATATATGTGATAAGACACTTGTGGTGTTACTATTTTTATTAAATAAACCATACATATATTATGTGTGTGTGTGTGTGTATGTAGTCAAGTCACCTTTATTTATATAATACTTTAACAGTACAGATTGTGTCAAAGCAGCTTTACAGAATTAAATAGTAAAATAGTTTGTCAGTGCAAAAGGACAATAATAAACACACAGTTTTCAGTTAAAGAGTTCATTATTGAATTCAGTGATGTCATCATCCAGCTCAGTTTAAATAGTATCTGTGCAATCAAGTCGACGATATACAGTATATCTATGTAATGTATATGTATATGTAGAAATGTGTGTTTATTTTTAAAATGTAATATTTTACAAATACATTTTTTATTAACCACTTGAGCTGTTATTTAGATTTTTTGAGAATTAGGCATATGCAATATTGGACCCACCGGTGGGTCCCCAGAGTTGATGTGGTTAAAGCAGTAAGACGGTTGTTATATAGTGAATGTAGTCACTCTGTGTGTTGTCGAATAAACACACTTTATTATGTCTTATTGCATAAATTATGGACTATGATTGCATACTCTCCGACAGACTTTCCCGGGATACATATCCCATCATGCACTGCTCTGTTTTCTTTTGACCTCGACTGGACCGTATGTGTATATGTGTTCTGGTAAAAGCAACATTACTCACTGCCAGATGTGTGATGTTTGATATTTTTTTTAATTGTAATATGAGCACAGTTTGTTCAGGAAGCTGTGATAGTGTTTGGTGTAATACGCTGTTCTGGGATTCTCCTCCTATTGTCTCCTCACAGCATCCAAACCCTCGCTCAGTCTTGGCCATTGACGTATACAGCTTAATGTTTCTGTTATGTGAGATTATGCAACTCTATGAGCTGCAGATGTTTCGAATGTGAGCGGTGCTCATGACAGTCGAGTGCGGTTCTGTTTTGCCCTGTAACCTGACTGTAAAAAATAATCACTCAAAGGCCTATCAGACTTAATTCGCCTCATAAAAACTTTCCCTCTCGTCTGTCAGAGAACAGGCGGATGATGTGGACGTGTTCTGCATCAAGCAGACGTCATTCTTTTGTAGGTACAGCGTGCTGGTGTATGGCTGAGAAATGTTGCGCAATCTTGTTTTTTAAATGTGCATCACACCAGACGGTCATTTACAGGATCTCTGCCTCATGCAGCATGAGAGTTTTCTGACTTCACTCTGTGGTTTTTGTATCTGTCAGTCAGTCATTCATTCGCACATTGCATTTGGTTTAAGGTCAATAGTCTCATTTCTCTTGGCAAAAGGCTTTAATAATAGATACTGGCTTTATAGCATGAACTACTTGCTTAGTCACACAATATTACAGCTTGTTTGAAATCGGCACTAAATGCAAAATCAAGCCAGTTGTGCAACCAAGTTAAAACTTTTACATTTCTGTGCTGTGAGGTAAAGTCATTAAGGTCACGTTGTCTATTTTGGCCAATTTAATTAAAACATTTTTTTTTTTTGTGAAAATGCTGAATGTTTTCTGTTAGTTTTAAGGTTATAATGTGGGTTATAAAATATAGTCTCTGTATCTGTATATAAAAACAATTGAAATCTATGCAATGTCCTCATCTCATCTGAATAGCTGAGTGTGCATGTCTGTGAGTCTGTGCCTTTTTAAAAAACAAAATATGTGAAAATAGCATAGGTTGCATTCAAGGTGTACACTATTTATTTATATGAGCATGCACATTAAAACTTAAACTCTAATTTAATTTTTTTTGCAAACTACAACTTTAACGTTGTGTTTTTTTTCTCTTTCCTAAATGTAAATTTTTGTTTGTATGGAAATTAATTTCTTTGGCGGTTACGTTGTGTCTTGTTGTCATTTTCAGCATCTGACACCTAAACCCATGTCCCGGCACAGTTGAAAAACAAACTGTTTTATTTTTGCACAATTCGCAATATTCCTCATTAATGGAGACATATTTAATTTTAGACTTATAGTTCACACTGTGTTCTTCCAGTAGATCGGGTGATATTCGGCGCTCTAGAGATGAGCAGCAGTGTTGTGTTTGGACAGTACTGTGTTTTCTGTCCTGTTTAGTTTTTCTTATGGTGGATTAATGAAAATGAGCAGCAGCCGATGAGGTTCCTGAAGATCCTCAGCTGATAACATCAGATTCTTCACTACTGGTGTCATTATTATTTAAAGCCGAAATGTGTAATTTCTGTGAAAAACAGGCTTAAGACGATGAATTGTTTTTCTCCCAAAGAGGTTTCCTGAACACTTTCTCCTGTCTATCTTTTTTAACATTCAAAAACAACATGAGTTACCTTCAATCAACATCAATTAATCAACATTTATTTGTAAAGCCATTTACAACACTAAAGGTGACCAAAGAGCAAAATAAAACAGTAAAAACAAATAAGTAAAATAAAAAACAGTAAAATACATAAAACGCAAAAAAAGTTAAACATCGCTAGGTATTAAAAGCCAGTCTGAATAAATACAAACTAAGCCTAGTTTTAAAAGCCTGGTGTGACTAGGCCTTTGAGAGCTTTAAAAACATATCATACAATTTTAAAATCAACTCTGAATGGTTTAAACTGGTTTAAAGTGGGCCGCAGTGTACTGCATCAGCTGGAGACGACTGAGGGATGACTGTGAGACACCAACATAAAGTGCATTGCAATTATCTATTCTTGAATTGATAAAATCATGAATAGCTTTCTCAAGGTCAGGGCAATTTAAAAATGGTTTGTCATTGGCCAAAAGATGTAATAAAAAAACAACAACAACCTTGCTTTAACCACGCTGTCAATTTTTTAAAATCAAATTTCAGACTACTATCAAAAGTCACACCAAGACTTTTAACAGTTAGTCTTAAGTTTTGAATTCAGCGTACCAAAGTCAGAAGTTACAGACTCTCCAAATAAAATGTATTCAGTCTTTTCTTCATTTAAGTGAAGGAAGTTGTGCTCTAAGTTTAATGTCATGAATGCAATCAGGAAGCGACCCAACTGCGTCAGCATTTTTTTGGTCTCATAGACAAATAAAAGCTATATTGTGCCTGGCAATAACAGACCCAAGAGGCAGCATGTGAAGTGAAAATAAAACCGGCCCTAGAATAGAGCCTTGTGGCACCCCACAAGAGAGAGGATGAGTCCCCGGTCACTACAGAAAGACATCTGTCTGTCAAACATGACAAGAACCACTGAAGTACGGTGCCCCAAATGCCAACAAAATGATCAAGGCAGGACAGGAGGACTTCATGGTCCTCTGTATCAAAGGTCACCTTGACATCAAGCAGTACTGAAATAGCAGTGCACTTAGCATCAACAGAACGAGCAATATCTCTGTGAACCTTTAACAGTGCAGACTCAGTGCTATGTCACAAAATACATCCACACTGTAATTTCTCAAAGATAGATTTCTTTTCTAAAAGGAAACATAATGTGATTAGATCAGTAATAATGTGAACAGATCTGTGGAGGGTAAAATGAGTCCATAAATGCAGCAGCAAACTCTTCCACTGTTGAGGAGATAAGATTATTACAATATTATTGTACAAATTTGATTCCCAGAGAAAGTAAGAACTGATAAAATAATGAATGAGTACCTTGATTGTAATGTACATTTAAGTTGCTTTGGATAGAAGTGTGTGCCAAATGCATAAGCCTACAACACACCAGTCACTGCACATCATTTGATCTTTATATTAATTCTTGTTTGACATACATCATACATTAGGCTAATGAACTGTATTAGTTGGGGCAACTGTTTAAACATTCATTGAATGTGTTGTTTAATGTCAGGCGTGAAGAGAGAGGACTCAAAAGCAGAGGATAAGTGAAACAGTTTATTTGGTACAACCGTGAATCCAAAAATAATCCAATGTGTGAAGACACACACACGAACAAAACCTCAAGTGTAACAACTCCAAAGCCATCAGTACAGTCACCTGCGGACACAGGCTGTGGATACCACCACTGGTGCAATGCTCAATGGGACATGGAAAAACGAGACAGAGGATCTCGGGCACGCGGCCAACGTAAGACTCCTCGTCTAGACGTCCTGAGCAACACGGTACAGGTAAGGAAACAGACACACACAGTACTGTCACAAAGTCAACACGAAATCTACTGACAACAAGGGACAGACACAGCAGGGAATATAAGGGAAAATGGGAACAAGCGACAGGTGAGGGCAATCAGCTCGTGCCGATGTATCAGCGCTGATTGCCCAGGTCATGAGCTGCAGAAAATGACAGGACACAGACATCAGGGAAGCCGATGAAGCACCCTGAACCGTGACAGTACCCCCCCCCCCCTCAGGGACGCCTCCTGGCTTCCCCGGAGGACTCACCATGACGCCGATGGAATTGGTCAATGAGAGCGCGATCCAGAATGTCACGAGCCGGAATCCAGCATCTCTCCTCCGGACCATAGCCCTCCCAGTCTACCAGGTATTGATGACCTCTACCCCTCCGTCTCACATCAAGAAGCCGTTGTACCGTATAAGCCGGAGACCCCTCGATGAGTCTAGGAGGCGGAGGGACAGAGGTCTGGGGCTGAAGGGGGGAGCAGATGACGGGCTTTATCTTGGAGACATGAAACACAGGGTGGATATTCTTAAACTGGGGGGTTAAATTGAGTCGAACTGACACCGGACTGAGCTCCTTAGAGATGGCAAACGGTCCAATAAATTTGGGTCCCAGTTTACGTCAGGGGAGTCTGAGAGGAATGTCCTTGGAGGACAACCAGACCTTCTGACCGAACACGTAAAGTGGGGGCTTAGCACGGTGATGGTCCACTGACGCCTTGTTCCTATCACCAGTCCGAGTGAGGGCTTCTCTGGTGACCCTCCACGTATGGAGGCATCTCTGAATAAATGAGTGCGTGGATGGAACAACGGCATCAGATTCTTTGGAGGGGAATAAGGGTGGCTGGTTGCCTAAACAGCACTGGAAGGGAGACAAACCCGTAGATGAGACCAGGAGGGAGTTATGAGCATACTCCACCATAGTTAATCTGGAACTCCAAGATGACGGTTCTGCAGACGCCACACAACGCAAGACTCTCTCCAGATCTTGGTTAGCACGCTCAGCCTGACCATTTGTCTAAGGGTGATACCCGGAGGAAAGACTCGCAGTCGCCCCCAGCTGTCGACAGAACTCTGCCCAAAACTTAGACACAAATTGGGGACCCCTGTCAGAAACCACGTTCGCCGGGAGGCCATGAATACGGAAAACGTGATCCAGGACAATAGCCGCTGTCTCCCTCACTGAGGGCAATTTTGGGGAGGGGAATAAAATGTGCAGCCTTTGAGAACCTGTCCACCACAGTAAGGACTACCGTGTTGCTGCTAGACGGAGGTAGGCCTGTGACGAAGTCCATGGCTATGTGTGACCAGGGCGGAGAAGAGCTCGCGAGAGACCACGCCCCTCCGATGCCGTGACCGGAGAGCTATCCGGTTGTCAACGCGGATGGCGAGGTCGGCTAAGCCGTCGAGGCTGGGAAGCAGTTCGAGAGAATATATCTCGTCCTTGATGTAGTCAGCCAACCCGTGAAGAAAGTGATCCCACTGCGCTTTAGCATTCCAACCGCATGACACGGCGAGAGTGCGGAACTCAAAAGAGTAATCCAACACCGACCGACCTCCCTGTTGCAGCAAAGATAACGCCCGCGCCGCCTCTGTCCCAAGCGCGGAGCGATCGAGCACCATGTGGAGCTCCTCCAAAAACTCCTTAAATGAGCTGCAACACGGATGTTCATTGTCCCACATGGCCGTTCCCTATTCTCTCGCTTGTCCGACTAAAAGCGTGATGGTGAATGCCACCTTAGATCGCTCCTTGGGAAAACAGGAGGGCTGGAGTGAAAAAGTCAGTGAACATTGTGACAGAAATGAACGGCATGTGTTGGGCTCACCGGAGTAAGGAGCAGGTGGATTAAGACGAGGTTCTGCATGATGCGAAGCCACGGCCTCTGGTTCGGACGGAGGTTGTACAACAGGAGTCGCGAGAGGAATAATCTGAAGCCGATCAAGCCGTTCAGTGAGCTGGGTCAGTTGCAGTGACAGCTCCGAAAACGTGTGACGTGAAGCAGTGATCTCCTCCTGCTGTCTACCCAGCAGCGTGCCTTGCTGTCTGAGGATACGGAGGACATCGATCTCCTCTGCTGAGTCCATAATGGTCAGTAGATTCTGTCATGCGTAAAGAGAGAGGACTCAAATGCAGAAGATAAGTGAAACAATTTATTTGGTACAACCGTGAATCCAAAAATAATCCAATGTGTGAAGACACACACACGAACAAAACCCCAAGTGTAACAACTCCAAAGCCATCCGTACAGTCACCTGCGGACACAGGCTGTGAATACCACCACTGGTACAATGCCCAACGGGACATGGAAAAACGAGACCGAGGATCTCGGGCACGCGGCCAACGTAAGACTCCTCGTCTAGACGTCCTGAGCAACACAGTGGAAAACAGGTAAGGAAACAGACACACAGTACTGTCACAAAGTCAACACGAAATCTACTGACAACAAGGGACAGACACAGCAGGGAATATAAGGGAAAATCCAGACCACATTCCTGCCCTCCCTCAGCATTCGCTGACCACCCCTTAGGAAAACTAACTTATGGTTGCCTGGATCGCTGGGTTTTTTGTCTCCAGGCAACGCTGACATACACAAACCTTACATTTCTGACATTCACAGAACTATATGTGTATGCTATGTATATGCAAAGAGATACATTATATTTTTTATACAAAATTAAATGAATTGATTAATTTTGTATTAATTTTAATTAGATTTTAGCAAACACAATTAAACTATTATCAATTTATGACCCATGAGTTGATATGATTTTTTTATGACTGTGTTTTCCCCATTACTTAATTTATTTTTTATTTATTTTTAAAAGTATTTTCCATCATAATCCAACATTAAAATACTGGTAACATTCGACAATAAGGTCCTATTAGTACTTAACAATGAGCAATACATTGTATTTATGAATCTTTTTTAAAAGTTGGCTAATAAAAATACATCTATTAAATAACATTAACAGATACAACTGTTTGATTTTAATAATGTATTAGTATATGTTGAAATTAACATTAAATAAGATTACTAAAAGTTTTAAAATAATTGTTAATTTTATAGTTTATTTTAATTAATTAATTAACTAATACAATCATCCTTATTCATTTTTATGCCAAAAACACATTTCTGTCAGCTCAGGTAACAGGGAACATTCTCGAAGTTCTAAACTTATGAGAAAACATTCTTCCAGAAAAGTTTAATTTTCAGTTCATTTAAAGTAATTTGGTCTAACATTCTCTAAAACGTTAGCACAAAATGTTTATTTTTACATCGTTTAGTGGACAGTTTAGTGGCGTCTATGATGGTTTAGAGAACATTCAAAATTAACATTCCCATAATGTTTGCAAAATAAAAAATAAGATTTAAAAAATGGAACTTTCCACTTAATGGTGTTGCTAACAATCACAAAAGTTTAAACATTCTAAAATCGAATGTTTATTATATTGATTCAGAAATAAAGTCTTGGAAATGTCAGTTCAAACATTCTTGGAAAAACATTTTCACAATATTTGAGATGTGATGGAGATGACTTTACATTTTAGTGCATTAGTGAATGCTATTGTAAATGTGTAGATTTGATGCATTTAATTTAGAATCATTCCATTCGAATCATTTTTAAACATTGTGAGTTGTTCGGTTGCCATGGACGGTTTCAAGGTTGGTGGGCGACTCATGTTTGCACTGAACACAGCTGTGTGACTCCAGGAGAAGACAAATGGAGGCCTAATGTCAACAGGCTATTATACACGCACACAAATATATCATGAGAGAGACTCGGCTCATATTTATACATGTGTATGAGGATCTATCTGATGTCCTTGTGTGTGAAGTCTCACTTGAGTGCAAATTATGAATTGCAAACTCTTGCAATTTGAGTAAATACCAAGTACTGTTTCGTTTCTGTCTCTTTTTACCCTTCCTGAGGAATTGCTGAGCTGTTAAAAAGCAATGCATTTTTCCACATACCTAATTCTCTAGGGCTAGAGTGGATTCGTATGCTGTAGTTATTTTAATATTAATTACTTGAGTACTTTTATTTTTTTTAATTGGAATGCACGATATGAAAGCACACGTTTGCCAGGGAAATCTGTATTGCTGAGCTCGTCACTTTGCAGAAACTTCATCCAATAAAACAATTTACGACTTGTGCTGATGTGCAGCTGGCTGCATCATCACTAATGGCTTTTAAATGTGCTCCTTCTGGACTGACGGAGAGAAATCCACAAGAACAGGCCGTGATTTATGGCCCTGCTTACCTTTCACCTCGACTGCAGCGCTGCTCCACATTCTCCCTCCGCTCACGGGCGCGCGATGTGGAGAAATCCATGCTACTGTGTGTGATTTTTATTGTGATCTTTGGCACAGTCTTTTCTCACAGGTGCCAGTGGAGATAAAGCATGCTACACTTCTGATTTACTGAGAAAAACAGATCGTATCTAATAAATGTGTGTTGAGTTCACTGCGATGGGCTCCTGTGTCGCAGCATGGCTTTTTTCTCGTGCCCACCCATGCTGGATTTGCCAATCTTACTTTTTATTAGTCGCAACGGTTGCAGAGCATGACCTCATCATCTTTTAGTTTACTCTCAGGACTCTTTTGACCACTGTTAACCATGCTAAAATAAATGCAGGACGGTTTTCAGCTAACACAGAACTTTCTGTCAAGGTTCTCTCAATGTTCTTCCAGTAACATTAATAGAACGTTTGTTCAGAGTTTGTTCTGGTGTGTTCTAAAAACGTTAGCACAAAACGTTTTTTGTTTGTTTTTTATGTAACGACTAATGTTTTAGAACATTTAGAAAGCATTCAAAAGGAAAGTTCCCGAAATCTTAGCAAAATGATAAAATAGAAATCAAAGACAAATAATAAAAGACAAATAATTTTTAAAGCATTTTAAGAACTGGACATTTTGAACTTTCAGAGAACATTCAGACAAAAAACTATGGGAAAGCTATAGCAAAAGGTTCTTAAAACATACATACACATTTATTCATTTATTATGTTAGCTGGGGTTCTTTCAATGTTATATACAAACGTTATTTCAGTAACAGTGATAATAATTCAAAGCCTGGTCATTAGTTATGTTCTCAAAACATCAAAACAAAAATGTTGTTGATACATAGTTCATGGAGTGTTTCTTTTAAAATGTTTTAGTTGGACGTTGGTCTATTGTTTTTTAAATGTTACTTGTAACTTCTCGCAACCTCAGAGAACATTCAAATGTAACATTCCAAAAGTGTTTATAAAATGATCAAATGGAATGTTCCTTTGATGTCAGAATAACCATTTAAAATACTGGGTATGTTCTTAATTAATGTTCTTAGAACATATTTTTTGTTAGCTGGGTTTTCTGTTTTAAACAAATGTTGGTTCAGTTACATTAATGTCCTCAAAATTTTGAATTGTTCTAAGTAATCTAACATTTTCTAAATGTTACAGCATGTTTCAGGATGTTCAGTGAATGTTCCCATAATGTTCGCATAACCAAAAACAAACAAACAATCAAACAAACAAAAAATAAATAGAAATAAAACAGGGAACATTCAGAAATAACATTTTTGTAACCTAATGGGAATTTAATCAAGATGTTCTTGGAGTGTATTTTTGTTAGCTGGCTGTGGCTGTGTTTCTACAGAGATTCGAGTTGTGTAATCATGATTCACAAGCATCAAGCTTCACCGACAGATGACGCCCATTTTACACCAATGAGATGCAAATGATGCATGAAATACCTCAACGTTTACACTGCTTGAGTAAAGGCCAATGCGAGAGCACAAAGAGCTTTGGAGGAGCGGTGGTGAACGGGGCGATAGCATCGCACAGGGCTGCACAGGATAAGCAAACATCTACTACGATTGTTAAGATGTCAGGTTCACTGTACTTTCCTCTATCCTTCAGGGGAATGCCATGTTCCTGTGGCAGAGACGAGAGTTCAGGCTCTTATCACGATTGAGACCGAAGGTTCAAACGCTCGGTTTGCAGCAGTGATCTGAAGCAGAGCTGAAAGCTCTTAACCTGATGCCCGTGTTAGTGATTATCTATACATAGTGTCATCTGAGGTCTCTTTGATGCCCACCTATCGTCCAGAATCTTTTGTCGTGAACTTACTAATTGTCTGAATCCTTGTTAGATGTGCACAGGCCACCAAGAGGCCAATCTCGCTTATCGCTCTGATTCCAGTGGTCTTTAAGCAATGACTCCTGAAAACAGCAGCATGTGTTGTTTTTGGTGGCATGGGATCCAGCAATGCTTTTCTGATTATTGAAAGTCGGCATGCAACTAAAATTCCCCCTATTTTTTAAATGCATGTCATAGATATAATTGCAAACAATTAGCTCATGTTATTTCCTGACCTTGTAATGTACACTATCATAACTAGATCTTCTCTCTTGTGAATTATGCAGTCCCCCCCCCCCAAATGAAGTCTGTTAAACTCTGCCCATGCAAACTCAAACTCATCTGCATACACTTTTGAAAGCCCTGCCCATGTCTCAGCATCCAATCAACTGCTGAATTGAAAAATGTAAATTTTAGCACAGAGACTAATGTTTACTAATATTTCGCAATTGCAAATCTGTGTTAATGTCTATGCTGAGAGCTTAATAATGATATTGAGACATAATAGTTCTTGTAGGCCTCAGATGAAACCTGATGACCTGTGATGTTTCTGCTGATGTCCTGCTGCTTCTGCAGAGAATCTGTCAGTAAATCCAGGTCAGCCGTGGGTTTGGCTCAGGCCTCGACAGGCACAAAACCCAGAGCTTTTGCTGAACCAATCCATGCAACGAGCGCACATATCAGTTACAAGCCCGTAATATGTCGTTCTGAAGCATTGTGTTTCTGTGAGGAGGACAGGAGGGAGAGAAATATAAAGCGAGAGTGTTCTGTGTGCCGCTTGGAGTAGAAACAGCTGACTGCGTCTGATTGGACTGACCACACATCTGTCCACTGCCAACTCATGCAACCAGAGTCTATCTGCTTCTTTATTATTTAATGCAACATTTCATTAGAATAACAGTTTGTGTTGAAGTTAATCATTTATATGAGAGCGACTTAACAACAGCAGCAGCGTAAAAGCACAAAAATGAGCATGTCATTTACAGTATTATTCATAGTTTTCCGTGTTTCTGCTTATTTTTTTTCTTGTGCACATTTGTATAAAACATCTACATTTTGCAGCATATTTGATTCTGAAATAGTTATAAATAGCTCTTTTCAAACACACATTGATACAAAGCAGCTATACAGAAAAACTTGATGTTACATGTTTATAATACCTTAATATCTTTATGCATTATAGTTGCATTTATCAAATTAGAGCTGGACAAAAGTATAGTTACATTTTGCGAGTTTTGATTATGCTTTATGCATCAATTTCACAGAGAGGGTCATATATATGTATATATATTAAAGAGCTGGGCGATAGATTTTTCTTTAATATAAACAATCAACCTGTTGTGATTTGTTATATCGTTTTCTAAAAGTATACTGCATGTATTACGCAAGCTTTTAATATATCACTGGGTGATGATAAAGTCAATAATATATTATTGATGATATCAGTAGTTCACAACCTTTTTTACTTCTATACTTTGTGATGCTCCCGAATCAATATTAATGAGAATAAAAAAGTAGGCTGACATCTTATGAAACATATGAGCACAAGCTATTTTAATGTGCTTTAAAGAATAATTCATAATAGACCAGGAACTTGTATTCAAATAAATAGAGTCTGGTGTATTGGGATGAATTTGAATATTTTTCCAGAAACTAAATCGAGTGGATTTTGTTTAGATGTTGACTTGTGTCGGTCCTTTAGGCACGAGAAAGTTGTGAGGAATCAGCCTAGAAAGCATCTCAGATGGATTCAGCACATGCTGCAGGATGGAGAAGCCATGAGACCCGTTATAGCACTATCAAAAGTGTCATAAAATCTGAGAGATCTGGCCCAATAATGACAGAATAAGAGACGTCGATGGGTACAGATGTTAAACCCTTTCTGATCGACTTAGAGATATGAAATATTCCAGTTCCTCCTGAATGACATCCACGTGACACAGGCCATCTGAGCTTTAAATTATCATAAGCAGCAAGTTTTGCAAGGGTATGCATGATTGGATCATCTTTGCAAAATAGGTCCAATCTATAGGCTAGCTCTCAATTTTTTTATGTGCATTTCCAGTCATTGTAGATGAATATACATTAAAATCAAGTATTTTTCCATGCACACACACAGCTACTGGAAGCAAAACTGCCTCTATATTAATCACACTGTAAGTTTATAAAGGAAAAATGATGTTCTGCAGCCTGATGATGAGAATTTATTCTAATGGAAGGTGATGTTTGACATACGAGTACACAAATGTCTCCAGATACAGTTATTTGAATATTAATTCCACTTTTTCCTCGCTTTCTTGTGGTCCTGTGTAAAATAAATCTTGCTTATTCTCCTGACATGATTATAAATGGAATCCTCCTCCATCAAACCATAAAACTGATTTACATTCAGAGCTCCGCAATGAAGGTTAGAGCGTGAAAGCTGGTAGTGTTGAAACTGATGAGTTAATCCAGTTCGATCGATCATTATTAAACACCAGATTACATTGAATGAGCGTTTCTGTTAACGTTACTAGAAGAGTGTTTATCTGGTTAGTGCTGGTTTAGTAGTCATGTTTTAGATTCTCAAATCTGATCCTCAGGGTCTTTTGAGGAGCGTTTGTTTCCAGAAGATAAATATCAGCATCTGCACCAAACTGCTTTTTTTGGTTTTCTCAGTTTGAGTCTCTGAAAAAAGTTGATCTGTTTTTGTTTTCTTCTCTCCATCTCATACTCTAAGAACGATCAATGTCTAAATATTTAACAAAAACAAATGGAGAGAAAAGAAACTGACTACTATTTCATATGTAAGGCTTTACAGGGTTAAACGATTTTGTAAAATGAGTTGCAGACATGTTTCACGTCGACTTTAATGAAGATTTCAGTGTTTTTCTCAGGCTTTGTCTGGTCTGTTTTCATTCAGAGGCATTCAGGGTTCAGAGAGTTTAGCTCAGGAGGGTTTGTGGACTGAGTTTGACCCAGAACAAGGGTTCAGTGGGATGGCTCTCACACACACACACACACACACACACACACACACACACACACCTCTCTGTCCTCAGATAGTCCCTGATACTGCTCTAGTAAACACAAGACAGATTCAGACACCTGTCGTTCTGCTCAAACTCTCTCTGTGAACACACTTCTATTAAACCAGCAGAGCACATGCCCTTCAGTCACATTTACACTGCTGCAAGCTTAAATTAACATTTTGGTTTATTGTTCATTTTTCTAGATTTCGGCCATTTTAAAAGTATAAATCTAGTGAGCGATAGCAGATTAGTACATGAAGGTTTAAATGATAAAACACAAAAAAATAAGGTAAAAAGTTCAATATTATTACAATTTAAAATAACTGTTTTCTGTGTGAATCTGTGTTAAAGTGTAATTTATTTCTGTGATGCTCCGCTGTATTTTCAGCATCATTCCTCCAGTCTTCAGTGTCACATGATCTTCAGAAATCAGAATAACACGCTGATTTCTTTAAAAAAAAAAAAAAAAAAATCTTACTGACCCCAAACTTTGAACAGCAGTGTAAAAAGTTTCTGTATATTACAGTATATTACACTGTCTATGATGTAAATATAAAGTCATCATCATACTACGATAATTCTGTGATATCAGTAAGGCCTCAGTCATTGTTATGAAATCTCATGAAGATGGCACATAAGAGACTTTATCATCATGTTTCTCTCTACAATCACACAAATAGTGCTTCTCACATGAAATATGACATATAACACAAACACACGCAAATTACTGTGATGTATAATTACTCTGTGATGATATATTTTGTTTAAACCGCCGGCAGTCGTCCATATAATACTCATAATTTAAGGTTATTTAACATATAATATGTTTGTGAAACATATACAGTATTTCAGGTTCCTGTCTGACTGGGTGGTCTGTGTACCTTTTATGAATGAGAAATGTTCCCGTATTCATAAAACACACACACACACACACACACACACACACACACACACACACACACACACACACACACACACACACACACACACACACACACACACACACACACACACACACAGAGAGAGAGGTCAGGCTATTACTGCTATCACAATGAAGACCAAATGTTGTAATGAAGCCGTCATTGGATGCATGTGTTTCTCCTCTCCAGCATGTGCACACAGAGATCCTGATAAAGAGATGCAGGGATTGTTGCAAAATGAGTCGTTTTGAGAAACTTTAATGAAGAACAAAATGACGGCGATGTTTTATTACAGCATTTTTACTTACTTTGGCTCCGTATGTTAAGCATTAGCATGATGAAGAGTGTAGAAAAGCAGCGATAACACCAGCTGTTATTTACTGCTAATCTGAGTCTCAGTCCAGATCTTATATTATAGGACGTCAGCATTTGCTCTTCCTCGAACCCCAATGACTTTTGCATGCACTATTTTATTCTGAAGTCATATGATGATTTGTATGAGAAACAGATTTTTTTTTTTAAGTCATTATTACCTGAAAATCTTTAGTGTCTCACTAATGCAAGAGATGAGATTGACATTAAACATGAAATACTTTCAAAATTTTTGTTGTTGTTGTTGAGTTAATTACAAAGAGATGACAAGTAACAGTGGATTAAGCATGCATTATTGAAGTGCAAATAGTATATCCTTATAAAACATTCTCAACTTATCCTTTATTTTTAAGTCAGTTACCACTTTTAAACATGCTTTGTATGACATTCATTGACATGCATGCTATAATATGCATATGCATCATTTAGAACTACATACAACTTTGCATCTGCATATAAACTCACCATCTATTATTATGAGTCTAGAGAGTTTGAATAAATGCAAGTAAATGCAGTATTTGTTGTTTGTTGTTGTTGTTAGCTGACTCTTATAAACTCCAGATGTGCGAGTGGCAGAGATCATGAGAGATGCTGGAGAGAATGAGTCAGATAATGATGCAGTCCGTCTACAGATGTGTGAACACCATGTTAACACTTCAGCACGCCGACCGTTTAGATGCTTATTTATTTGCCGTTGACTAAAGCCTGAGACTGTTGCAGACAAGCAAGCGCTGCAGTGAAAACAGCTGAACCGTCGCTTAAAGTGACACTGGATCAGTGTCGGTGTGTAACTAACGAAAACACCTTTTAAACCAATGCATTTCTGAGATCTTTCCAGTTGTTTGTGATTACTGTATTACAATTTATTTATTTATTTTTTATTCAGACTGACTCAAAAGAATCAAAAACTCAAAAAAAAGATTTTGTAAACTAGAAATATTATAAGCTATAAAAGGGTGTAAATACACAATAAAGATTTTTGGTTGAATTTTTATATTCTATTACTTTTTATGACTTTGTTAGGCCTTGAAAACACTAGAAATTATATACATAAATTACCATTTATTGTTTATATAACGACCAAAATAAATGCTTTTTATGTCACATTGTATTGTGCATACAACATTTAGAATATAATAGAATATAGATTATAATATAATATGATATCTAGTTTTATAACTTATATTTGAACTTCCTTTTTGCTTTAAAGTTGTTAAAATGCAATAAATAAATAAATAAATTTACCCACCCACAACCTTTTTGCACTCTACCTGTTTGTTTGTTTGTTTTCAGTTAGCGTAAAATTACTTTAAGCTAGGCTTAACCATAAAATTCTATAATGTTTGTTTTATTTCTTTGCACGTTATTGCTTTAAAGCTAATCTTATTATTAAAATAACATGATAATCTAAAAGAGATATTGTTCAAAAACAGTGTATTGGACTATATGGTAACCAATTTTTACTGTAAATGTAGCACGATGTGTTTTTCTCATTGTATATATAGAAAGCATAAATAATTTTCATGTGTAATAAACATTTGGGTTTGAACGTCTTTCTGCTAAACACAGTAAATGCTGAGTGTAAATGTAAACAGCTGACAGTCACTCTACTGATATCATGAAACAAATGATCTTGACATAATGTTCCAGCGAGCGGCTGTGAATGAGCCTGATACTGCAGTTATTCATTCGTTCTCTGTGCTGACAGACTGCTGTCATATCAGACAGGTGGATGTTCTCCGAGACGTTTAGCCTGAAGTGAAGTGCAGATAATTCCTCCATTGTGCTCTTGTTCAGGAGGTCGGAGCGGGAGGTGGAGTGGTGCGTTTTACACCTCCGTCTGTCCCGATGGAGAACACAATGTGCTGTTGTTCTTGGATCAGTCTCGTCTGGATTTGAAAGGTCTAATCAAAAAAGAATTTCACCCGAAAGGGATGAAAACGAACCGCTGTCTTGATTGAAAAGGCTGGAGGTGTTTGAAAGAGACACTTAGTTTAGATTAGATTCATGTAATCCTCACAGAAAGCAGAACTCTTTGGGTTCTTCTATTAGTTTATGTTCTCATGATGCCGAGGCCCATTTCCACCTTAAAGAAATAAAATGCAAAGGTAGTGTTAAGGGTCAGTTACATATATATTTTTAAATGTTTTTTGAAAGCAGTCTCTTCTGCTCACCAAGGCTGCATTTATTTGATCAAAAATACAGTAAAAAATTAAAATAACTGTTTTCTATGTGAATAAAATGTAATTTATTTCCGTGTTCAATGCTGAATTTTCAGCATCATTACTCCAGTCTTCAGTGTCCTTAAGAAATCATTCTAATTTGATGATTTGCTGATCCTGAAACATTTCTGTTATCATAAATGTTGAAAACGGTGCTTGGAAACCGTGATATATTTTATTTTTCATGATTCACAGATGAATAGAAAGTTCAAAGAGACAGAACTAGAACACTTTCGTAACGTTAAACATGTCTTTATTGACACTTTGAGCAATTTATTGAATTCTTGATCATTTCTTTCAAACAAAACCTTACCGACAACAAACATTTTGTAAATGTGCACATTAGACTCGTGGGATTTTGGTGAAATTTACTGACTTGTTCATATGATATCGCTGTTTTGTGGTTATGAGGAACTCCCACGTCTGTCTTATTCACCTTATCTGGGTATTAAAGAACAAACGAAATTCGGCTTTGATCACAGAAATAAATTACATTTTAGATTAGATTGCATGTAACAAAGTGTTTTTAGATTTGATATCACTGTTCTCCTTTGTAAAGCTCTGTTTAGAGTATTTCATCACCCCTTTATAATTGTGGGTGTTCATGTTCTGTTTGCACTGGACACGTATGAACGTGTACGTCTGCAGCTGTTGTGGTTCTGCATGTCTGTGTTGCGTCTACACACGTGTTTTAAATGCTGATGGAGAACACGTCGCTTCTGAGCACGTCTCTCCTGTCAGGAGTCCAGAATGGGCTTTGAGGCATTTGATGAAGGGTTGGTTTTGAAGCCTTTCAATCAACGTCCCTGTGCGGAAGAGCACGTCAGCAGCCAGATAAGCGATCTTGTGCTGACAGAAGAGCTTCAGAAGCAGATGGACCAGTCGGGTGAGCCGGACCCCGATGGGGAGATTAGTCCCCCTGACGTAAAGACTGTCCCCAAAACACCCGAGAGGCGAAGGAAGAAAGGCGATTGATGGAAGATAGAGAGCGGGAGCGGGTTCAGTGCCATTTATCAAGCCGTAAAAGCCCTCTAGAACATGTCCGGGGTGAAGGGACCTGCCTTGTTTTTTCTGAGGGCTGTTTAGAGGCTGTTCCTGATGGTGAGATATGGCAGTGAAGGTATGAGACTGTGTTTAGGGCTCCTGCAGTCCATATAACAAGAGACCATATTTCAAAACAAGTCAGTCCTGAACTCTGACCCTCGGTAGATATGACCTTTGTGTGAGGATGCCATGTCAAAACGTTCAGCTCGAAGAATCAAGCATCCTTCAGAACATCTGCTCGCTGTATCTGTGAAAGCAAAAGTTAGTTTCAGCCCTTTGTCCTCAGAGATGATTGACTTACTGGCCTTTGGCTTGTACAGGTTTAAAAGACAATTGTGAACACAATTTAAAATCCTCTTAGTAACCCCCTACAAACCATCCAAAACACCATAGAAAACTCAGAGTAACTGCATAATAACACCCTAGAAACCACCTAGCAACTCAAAACACCTTAGCAACTCCCCGTTCCAAATAAAATATCCAAAAACACCACAGAAAACGCCTATCAACAAACCATTAAAAACCACCTAGCAATGCAGAACCATTCACAACACCCAAGAAACTCCCTAAAAACCACCCGAAACACATTAGAAACCAACTCTAGTGGCCGCATATTAATCTATTTATTTATTGTATTTATTTCCAATCTTTAACTCAGTTCAGAAGTTGAATAGTGTTCTATTTTAAAGCTTATTTTTTCAGTATTTAATTAATTTTCTTTCCTTACCTTGAATTAATTGAATTTATAACGTAGTTTATTAATCTGATTATGACGACTGATAAAATAAGCTCTACAATTTAACTTAATTTGAATTGTTTCGAGGAATTCAAGGGAAATCTGAACCTGGATAAAGTTCCTAGAAATGAATGTCAGGGTTTTCCATATGCCAGAAGCATTCCTTCTTGACAGACCCATCATTTAGACAAATTACTGATATACTTCCAGGGTAGATACGTTTCAAATTCAGACAAGCATGTCAGGCGTTGTGCTACTCCTTTAACATGATTAATTTAATCATTTATAGTGTTGTGAGTCATACAGTATCTTGCACCATTATTTTATCAGCGTTATGTGTATAGTTACACTGTAACCTGCATTAAACCCACTGTAAATAAAAACTAAGCTAACGATATTGCATGCTTGACTTATAACAGCCGTATGGTTAGGGAATTTAGAGGATCAGTTTTTATCCTGCACTTAAGTGTCTGAGATGATGGATAAATGGACGTAATCTGCCCTCCCTGTGCTTTTGAGGTCTCAGTGTCTTTATATCCATAAGAGTTCCTTATCTTTCCTCTCTTTCCTCCCCTAACATTTCCAGCTAATACGCCATTTACTTTTCTGAGAGACGAGAGCTCCTTAGCACATGTAGCATCCCGTCTGTCTGCACTCACAAAGCGTCTCGATTTCTTATGAGCCTGAAGACCAAGAATTTAATAGGATATTCATTTTAATACTCAATTAAAGGTGTAGGTTTGGTTTGAACTTTTGTTAGGACAATTCAAAGCAGCAAAACTATATAGATGCACTTGAACAGTTCATCAATACTTGTTTGGAAAGAGTCAGAGTAAATCGGTGTGTATACTGTATATATATATATATATATATATATATATATGTTATTCTGTCTACCGACAAATGATGAACTTTCAGTGAAGAATTAATATTTGACCTGTGTAAAGCAAACGTAAAGAACTACTACTCACTAATTTTCTCCAAATTACTGCTTATTGTTTTAATGAATAAGTGAAACAAGGAACCCAATCTTGTGACTATATATTGGGTTTCTTATTTAAATATATTATTTTTCTTCATAAACCACAATAGGACTTACTTATAGGTGTTATTTTGGTGTCTTTGAAATACTATAATAGTTTTTATTTAATATTTTGTATGGAATATTAATATATTAAATTTCTTTTCATGTTAGTTAAATTTTTTATCAAAATGTTTAATATTTAGATATAGTCTTATGAATTTTTTATTAAGTTTTCTTATTTTTGTTGTTTTACTGCATCAAGTTAAACTATCTGAAAATTGTAAATATTGCATAACAACTAATAATATAATAACTCTGAATGAGAGCAGTTTACGATCTATGATCACGATTATTCAGAAGTCTTTTTACTTTGGTCTGGTGCATACCATCTAAATCCAGCGAGATGTGAGATGGGACCACACAGAGTTTACAGTGCATGCAGAGGGCTGCTGGCGTCATATCGACCCACGACGGCAAACCATCCATTATTATCAGCGGCGCTATGACAGTCTGTCATCTTTTGGCTTACAAAAAGGAAACGCTTGACTGACTAAAATACCCTTCAGCACATAATGACGAGAAGAACGTGTATGTGAAGACAATGGAGCACTTGAGTTTGAGTTCTCTAGCGTCCCATGTCTCTATCTCTGTCTGACAATAGGGGTGGAGGACAATGGTGTGTTGTGTGAGGTGTTGCTGGTGCTGAAGACAACCGGATGGATGAAAGGATGTTCCCAACTGCTGAATGGAAGGAGAGATGGTTTGATCAGTGATATTGTCAGGCCTGTGTGGTCTGTTGATTGGTAAACAAGAGAAAAAGTAATGCTAGAGATGGGTGGGATATCCTAACCTAACAAACAAGTCAGAAAACCCTGTGAATCTCCTAGCAACTGTAGAGCAACACATTGGAAACAAGACAGAACACATGAGCAATGTCCAGGCAACTACATAGTAATGCCTGAGCAACCACTCAGAAAACCCTATAAAAAAAACATATTAGAAACCAACAAAAACTCCATATAACCCCCCTAGCAACACCCTAGAAACCACCTAGCAATACCCTAGAAACTGCATAGTAATGCATGAGCAACCACTCATAAAACCCTAGAAACTAGCCTAAAAAAATCTCAGAATCCACCGTTAGCAACACCTTAAAAACCTCCTTGCAACTTTCTAGCATCTTTAGAAAATATATAGCAATGTCCTAGAAACTACATAGTAATGCCTGAGCAACTGCTTTGAAACACTAGGGTGCACCCAATACACCGCAGAAATCTTCAAGCAACTCCCTAGCAACTGCATGGCAGCAAAGAGCACCAAAATACAAAAACATCCTAGAAATGGGGAACTAGTAAATGGGCATAGTAAAACCCTAGAATACACCCCCAAAAACCTGGCAACCATATAGTAATGGCTGAGCAACCACTTAGAAAACCCTAAGTACTAGATAGTAACTGCATAGTAACAAAAAACACCATAGAAACCCCCTAGAAGCTACCCAAAACACACTTGGGACAACCTACATCTCCCCAGCAAGTGCACAGTAATGCCTGAGTAACCACTCAGGAAATCTTAGAAACCACACCAAACTACCCAATAATCCACCCATTGCAAGACCTTAAAAACAACTTAACCTCCTAAAAATTCCATAACAACTCCTTAGAAACCACTTAATGAACCAAACTATCAATAGCATAGTAGTGCCTGAGCTCCCACTCAGAAACCCTAGAAACTACCCCCCAAAAACCATAGAATCCACCAACAGCAACATCCTAGAAACCTTCTAGGAACTGTATAGTCACACCTTAGAAAAGACATAGCAACTACATAGTAATGCCTGAGCAACCATTCAGAAATCCCTAGAAAGTTCATAGCAACTGCATAGTAATACCACACAAACCACCCTAGCAACACCCTAAATAAAACTCCAGCAACTGCCCGAGCAACCACTCGGTTTTAGAACTCTAAAACTCTAAAAACAACCCCCCCCCACCCAAAAAAAAAACACCCTAGAATCTACCCATGGCAACACATTAGAAACCATCTAAAACACTTTAGAAACATCCTAGCAACTGCCTAGCAACGCCTAAGAAACCACCTAGCAACCTAGCAATGACCTAGAAACTTCATAGTAACGCCTGTGTAACCACTCAAACACAATGGAATCCACCCATAGCAACACCCTAGAAACCTCCTAGCAACTCTCTAGCAACAACATAGCAACACCATAGAAAAGACCTAGCTATCACTTAGGACCACCCAAAATGAAAGCACCTAGCAATGCACAAACACTGAAAACAAGGTAGGAACCACCCAACTATGCCATAGAAATCTCCTAGAAACTCCCTGGCAACACCTTAGAGACCACCCAAAACAAACTCCCTCGCAATACCTTAGAAACCGTCGGGCAACTCCCTAACAAACTGCACAGTAATGCTGGGGCAACCACTCAGAAAACCACCCTAAAAATGCTCTAGAATCCACCCTTAGTAACACTAGCAGCTGCACAGCAGTATGCTAAAAGCTAATCAGATAAACACATACCAAAGCCTGTCACGTCACGTCACTGTCACGTCATTGCGAAGAATCTAGATATCCATATCCGAGAGCAAAGTATGACGAAGACTAGACAAGAGTAAAACAACCAGCAAACACTTAAAAAAAAAAATCATCACATTCTATGAGATTGGCTTTGCAGCAGAGCAAAGAACAATAAAAACAAGCAGAAGCCTCTGCCAAATGATATTAATGGCAAAGAGCAAGTATGTCTGGTGTCTGCTAACTAAACAATTGCCTTTCAGCAAACCAGCACAATCAGGTGAGCATCAAATCACATTATATGAATACATTTAAAATTAGGTTCAACCTTCAAAGATGAACTAAAATTGTAGATGTAAATAGAGAGAGAGAAAGAAAACAGAGTATACTTTTTTACAGAGTATTTTGTAATATTTTTACTGCATCAGCTTCATATGGGCATTGAAATCATGCATCTAGAATGTCATAGCAATGATTCAATGCTGTCATTTTGTTGTTTGGTAGACACGAAGGAGGTTCCCGGATTACTGCAAGATCTGCTTTGACAGGAAACACGAGTAAAGCTTCAAATTCAGTGTGATTCTTACAGTGCACATATGAGTCACTGAACTTTCCCATCCGTTTCCTCTTCTTGCATTGATATGGATGCAGATGCATTGTAAAAAGACGGAAGATGATGTGGAAATACCTCATATCCTCATGGTAATAAATAAGATGATAATATTAACCTGGGAGGGTCAATCTACCGCACGACCTGATGTGAAAGGATCAGAAACTCTTCCCAGACCTGAACGTCAAATTTCCTGCTGCTATATTTATCCAGGGTTTATTTATATCTCTTCATTTTCTTCACACGTTATCTGCTGCTCTTTAGTCCAAATTAATAGAAATAATCCACTGTACAATTCAAACGTTTGGGGGTTTTAATGTTTTTGAAAGAAGTCTCTTCTGCTCACCAAGAATGCATTTTAATACAGTAAAAATTGTGAATTATTATTTAAATTTAAAATTGCTGTTTTCTAAGTGAATATCAGTTCAAATGTAATTTGTTTCTGTGATGCTCCGCTGTATTTTCAGCATCATTCCTCCAGTCTTCAGTGTCACATGATCTTCAGAAATCAGAATAATATGATGATTTACTGCTCAAGAAACATTTCTGATTATTATCAATGTTGAAAACAGTTGTGCTGCTTCCAATTTTTGTGGAAATTGTGATGCATTTTATTTTTCATGATTTACAGATGAATAGAAAGTTCAAAAGAACAAGATTTATTTGGAATAGAATGGTGTTTTGTAACATTTTTTATGTTTTTACTGTCAATTTTGATCAAATTGCTGCGGCCTTTTCTAATGCATATTCCAAACTTGGCTAAACATGATCATTAAATTAATCTTTTGAAGTAGTTGAAAATGCATGTTCACAGAAAATTCATTGGCACAGTTAGCGAGGCTGGTGAAGTGTGTGTGTGTGTGTGTGTTTAGTCATGGATTGTGTGACCCTGTGAATTGGATTGAATAAGCCCAGTCTCGCTGTTTTTCTTCCTAGTTACTGTTGCCGCGTTACCCTCTATAATCACACAGAATAGTACCTGAAGACCGGCTCCAGACACACAGCATGGTTTCCACAGACATGACCTCTCGCTCACCAGGGGTCACCGGGTAAATGTCACACAAACACTCATGCACCAACACACTCTCTAAATGAGAACGCAAACAAGCACAGACACAGAAGCACACACTTTATTGTCAGCACAGTGCATTAGCAATCAAAATCCTGTCAAACATAAGAAGCAGACTCCTCAATAATCACCCATTTATATATATATGTGCTGAATTTTTCAGCACATATTTACTTGAATAGTATATGCATGATGTTATGTAACTATTAGCTGAGACTGTTAGCTCATAGGACACCAAAATATTTCTCAGTGATGTTTCAATCAATAACCAGAAGCAGAAAGAACTTTATTTCCAGGTATGTTTATACCTACGAGGAATTTGTTTTCATGAAAGAAGCTTCCACAGTGCAACAGAATAAAATATAACAAGATAATTAGAACAAGTAAGTAGCGAATAACAATCTACAAATTGAAAATTGTCAATTTTTTTAATGAGGAAAAGTTTTGTCTCAGATTTTGCTCCTAAAATGATAAACACACCCAGATGAGTAACTAGTTGTCTTACAATAAGATCATAAAGTTATATAATTTATGACTTTGGCATCATGGAAATTTGAGCAAAGTTTGAGACGTTGTTGGGATGTCTTCTTAAACTCTAGAGGAGACACATGGGAGATTACTTTTTTCAAAGGAGGAACATCTTGGACACTTCATCTACATTTAATCTCTTTGCTATTTAGGAGAATCAACTGAGACATTAAAGAGATCTTATTTTCGTTTGTTACAACCTGCAGGAATGATCTTGTTTACTCTTCAAGCTGTTAAACACAATGTATGACAACACTGCAGTTACTCTGCCAAATGCTTCACTTGGATCCTTATAAACTCATTGTAGGACACATTAAACTCATCTCTCATACTCACAGATGATGGCTTATGTGTATGTTACAGAAGAAACATGCTCTACACAAGTGTGCAAATGCAGATGGAACACTCGGGCAACGCAATGTGCATTTTTGCATTACTGTGGCCATTACAAACTCAAGATGATAAAGTCTTCTGCCAAATTCTCAATCTGAGAAACCAATCACACATATCTAAAAGCTTCTGTGTTCATGTACTTGAGCATTTCAGTAAGTGGCTCTGGTGGTGTAATGCTAATGTAGCAGTAATCTGTTGGCGGTGGAAGTCGGCGCTCCCAGAGAGAGCGGCGCAAAGAGAGAGACGCTAATCTACTTTACTGTATCAGCCTGCACGAGTTGGGCCGGGACACAGCCTGACTCCGACCGCAAACCCATGTACACAGATTTACAATATTAATGTAGATCAAATAAAACAAACGCATACTTTTTAGAGGTGCAAGTTAACGAATTTTAATATTTATCCATTATAAAGAAAAAGTATAACAAGTATTGTTTGTGTTACCAACGTTTTGGCAAAACAAGTAGCCTTTGTCAAGGGATGATGAGTGAATGTGCAGTTCTGTTTTTTCTTTATCTGATCTTTTTTTTTTGCCATCAAATTTGTTTTCAAAGGGGATTTGTTTCCAATTTATTCGGAAAAAGTATAGGTAAGTATACACAACTAGCCTCAAAGCTTCAGCAACTTTGTTGTTTAGGTCACAGTTACAAATACATTAGTGTCCACACATTCTGAATCAATGAATCGCTTAAATTATGCTATGAATATTAGAAGAAAATTGATCAGCAGTGACACTGACCTCAATAAAAGTGTATGTAGTATATGAATTGCTGTTCAAGATTCACTTTTCAGGTTTCTGTGAAGTTCTTCTCTTTACCAGGTCACAGAAACTTCTCCACCTTAAATGAAGACCCTCCCCTCAGTTTCACAAGGCCCATGAAAATGCCTTTTTGGACGGTCTCATACTGCCATCTACAGACCATGATAATGTGCTGTAGGCCTGCAGGCTCTTAAGGTGGACCAGAGGAATTAGGACTCATTGACAAGATGTCAGAATTGAATTTCAAAGTTATGTAGCTGAAGGTCATGTAAAAGTGTTGCGTGTAATTTTATGTTTAAGTTTCAGAATAATAAGATCAGATCTTACTAAAGGTGCTGTGAAATGCTTAGTAGCATTTCACCAAGCATGCATGGGTTTACCACAAGATTTCCCCTCCTCTCCACTGGGAGGCTCACAGCTCTTTTTTACAGGTGCAAGTTGAGACACGCCAGCAGCTGTTCGGTGTCATGTGAATGCAGAGATGCACAGCTGGATGGTTCTTGGAAGAAAAGGTACATTTTGGACTGTTTGTATTTGGAAGTTTAGATCTGAACCTTCTGAAAGTCAACAGGGGATACGTGAGATTTACCGTGTATGTTTCTCAGGAAATGATCAGCATTTAATGTCTTTGCTTTCTAGGAGAAACACTTGATATGTTAACAACTCATTGGTGATTGTTCTCTCTTATAGGATAGACAGGAATCGGGTTGAAAACAAACTTTGAAGTTCATGGCAAAGTCAAACACACTCTGGGCAGACAGCAACAGAAGGAACTGCGGTGGGTTGTGGAAGGATGCACTTTTCGTATCTTTGAGCCCTGTGATGATGAAAGAGAAAGAGATGCAATCAGCCCAATTCATCTCTTGAGAGAGAAAAAAGAATAAGAGGGAAAACTTACAGAGACTGGTGGCACAATGAAGAGATAACAGCTCAGAGATTACTGAAAGAAACAGTGATAACCTAAATATGAGCTACTCCAGAGCCATGCTGGGGCAGAGACTGAACCACCACACGCACTGCTGGTAGAATAAAAATGCCTGTTTGTGGGTTTTGGTAAAGGCCCACACCACATTATGAACCTGGTTATGTGGCCACATGTTTACAAATACACAAACAGTGACTATTTGGACACTCAAGTGACACTTACCAATGTCTTATAGAGAAAAGCAATAGTATACATGTACTTTCTTTTAAGTTGTAGTCTGGATCTCACCAGATCATTTGACCTCATCAATGTGCACAAGGAAGTAATGGTGGCAACCTTGATTTTTTTATAGCATTGCTATAAAATTTGGTTGTTGGTGCCATTACATGTACTCATTTGCCCAAGTGGATATCCAAATCTCATTTTGTTTTCCACAGAAGAAAACATGATACAGGTTTGGAACAAAGCAGAGATGAGTAAATTATGACAAAATGTTCATTTTAGGGTGAACTATCACTTTAAAGCAATAGCATCCAGGAAGCATTTGTAATTTTTAACTGGATAGTCGCACTACATTTCTATTGCACCACACAACATATGCTAACAACTTACTGTCTCTGGATTGTATGAAACTAGTTAATGGACTTCCATCAGAGCGTGTCTCAATAACATCATGCAGAGCTGTTCTCCCTTGAGTGAACACGACAGACCGCACACATCCAATCTGAGCCCCCTTTGATAGCATTGCTGGAAACTTGAGTGCGCTCCAAGTTCTCACCAAAGCCAAGATGGCAAGAGCTGGAGAATGTGCCAAAGCACTGATTGAGTGATAGGATCAGCGAGCACTTGATTGCACTTTCGTAAGCCAGCAGTTATTGGTGCATTATT
This sequence comes from Carassius carassius, assembly GCF_963082965.1. NCBI lineage: Eukaryota > Metazoa > Chordata > Actinopteri > Cypriniformes > Cyprinidae > Carassius > Carassius carassius. The sequence continues at coordinate 897,280 of NC_081761.1, forward strand.
ATGACTCATGGTTGTGCAAGACTCTCAATGTGACGACTCGTCGGTCGTCACATTGGTGTTCTTGTGAATTTCTCTGACGTTAATGATGGGGACTCTAGTCCTAACAGATACTTCTGTCCCTGCAGGCTGCATGACGGATGAGGGACCATGTTTTGTTCATTGGTGGGCTGCTCTCCTCAGACCCAGCCGCAGTACTGAGAAAAATGCTATACAAATCACAGGCACACCTGATGTCGTTTGCCAGAACCCTAGGGTGCCATTGGCTAAGAAGAATCCTGTGTGTTTTGGCTTAGGCCTTGCCCCAATATTGCTGTATTCCTTGGCATACCATTCTGTTTTGTACACCGTAGGGTTCCACACTTGTTGAGTCTGAAAGAGCAGAGGGCAGCTCCAGCTGCAAAGCTCTCATTTGACGAAGAGAAGTGACCCTGCTGTGAGAGATGCAGAACCTTCCATCATGTATGGATCAAGAAGCAGTCCCTGTTCAAGGCATCCAGCATTCTGGTAGCATGCCTTAAGACCTTGTTAAGCAGTGATGTGGCAAAGGAAACCCAAAGCAACATTTCGTCCCGCTTTCAGTCTCTCAGACCACCGAGCTGTGAATTAAGTGGATTTGTCTGTTGTACGCATAAACAAGTTGTGCATTTCTGTTCCTGGTATTTCTCAGACCACTCTGGTTTCTTCTGTAAAACTAATTTGTCTTTGAACTGAGACACACGTTCTGCTATATACCACTTCTAAGAAATTGGCCTGCTGCCTGCAAACTCTTTACTTAATGGACCACCCAAGTAAATAAATCCAAGATGGAGAATCGCTGCTCTGGAGCTGCAAGGTCTGAATCTACTGGTGTCCACAGGAAGGAAATGTTCTCTGCTGTCTAACTACAGGTCTCCAGGGTCAGGATGCATAGACTCACTTTCCCTTTAAATCACAAAAGCTACTAATCCTTATCCCTACTTGTATAAAGGATGGAAGCTTGGGAAAACTGCAATCGCTGATCACCAGTGGAGATTAAGGACATGGATCTTAAGGTCCCAGGTAAAGATCAAAGAGCCTAAGAGTATCCAAAATCTCTTTAGCTATAGGGGTCAGAGTGTCTTTTCCTTGTGCATGGTGCAATCGAGAGGAGGGTAATGATGGTTGCGAGGGTTGGATGAGGGACGGGGGTTGGGGCTTGCACTGTTGTCAGCACCTCCTCTCGCGTCCATTCGGGTGATAAGGCCTCCATTGAAGTCCTGCCAGAGGAAGATAATGGCAGCTCTGACAGGAGTGCTCTGTGAAGAAGCCGCTTAACGGGGCCTCAGTGTGCCCGCAGTTTAGACCCCTCTAATGGCAGCTGCCACCCCCCCTTCACCCCTTGGTCTTTATCTCCAAACAGGCGCCCCCCTTTGGACCGGTGGCTTTCATCACCTGCCAGAACTAGCTGGAAGGCTGCAGGGTTTTGGGTCCATACTACCCCTCTGCCATGTGCCTGTCCAAGGCTTTGAGGACAATGTGCAGTTTCTGCAGTTCCAACTCCCGAGGGGCCTTGTTGAGAAACGAATGAAAGATCTGAGCTCTTGGGGAGGACCCAAATGTGTCATCTAAGAGGATACAGAACTGTCTCTAATCAAAAATGTAGTCTTGTAAACAAGGAAGACATGCAAGTAAACAAATGAGCGGCTACATATACAACGACATCCTCTTCATTCTATCCCATTCCTTGTTATTTGTCTTCTGCATGGGCCTCCCTCATATATGAGCCGCTCTCACCATACCCCTTTCTCTTGACATAAACACACTAAAAACAATGCGTGTTTCCCTGAGTCAGCTAAGAGCAGGCCTTTGATATATTGTCGTTTTCACCATGGTTTCCAGGCCCTGCTCAGTGGGTAGTGTGTCTGGATCTGCTCTCTATTGTGTGATCTACACCCGGGCATATTCCTTTGAGGCTCCACTCTGCCTCTTAACATGGTCTGTTCACAAGATCCAATATTTAAATGATGTAGTTAGTAGCCATCACTCTATTTACCATGTCAATCATAAAGCCACATGGACTTTAACACATGATTTGGCCTGCAGCTTTCTCTTTGTCTTTTCAATCTATTTCTTTCTGAATGCCTGTACAGTATTTCAAGAGAAACCAGTGCTTTTTTGCTCAGGATCTTAGGCACGTTTTGACAGAGATTGTCAGTTAAGTCAACACGAGGGTTTGCAGCATATCATTAGCAATACAAATAAATCATTTTTTAAAAAATATACTAAGACTAGTAACCAACAGATATGAAATTTTTAGTGGCAAGTGCTGAGCTCTAGAGAGCATGCTGCTAACATAATGCCAGTATAAACAGTCTAAAACTATTTTATTATGTAAACATTGACTGTGCTCTGCACATAGGCTACATGTGCAACCTTAATCTAAAGCTCTTTTTATCATAATCAATAATACACATCAGATCTTATGAGCACTTTGGATAGTAAACCTATCTCACAAATCTCACCCTATTTTTTATTTATGGCCATTATCATGGGTAGAGGGATGGATAGAGAGGAGAATGAGATGGACTGATCCTGACCTAGTTTCAACCCTGCCAGCTTGACTGCCTGTGGTTTTGTTTTCTGTATTTGGTAAGTACTTTTCTTTTCATTGCATGGTCCCCTTGGGCCTGCGAAGTAGCAAAGTAAAATTCATAACAGCTTGCTGAGTATTTTGGTCTTGCATGCTGGTAAAGGATTAATATGGAAGAATATGTCCTATTGCTTTTGGCAAATATCTGCATCACAGTCAGGAACAGATCTTGTGCAAGACCCCGTAGCATATACCTACTACATTTTCTCTGCCTGCAACAGGTGGAACAGTTTTGACATAAATTACAGATGAAGACATCTACTGCTGAGTTTCCCATAGCTGCTGCACCTGTGCAAATGGAAGAATGCATCAGTATGCATGCTTAAGAGATTTAATTAAACAATCCCAGAGCCACGGTAAACTGTAAAAAGTATGCACAGTAGAGTGAACGTCAGAGCAGTTTGGAACAAATATTAACTGAGTCTCATGGGCAGAATTGACCACATTTTTGACCTAACCCAGAAAAAACTTTTTGATTTATGATTACTTAAATCCTTAACCCCTTAGTATGTACAGCAACAGTGATGCTTAGCTTAGAAAATCCTGCTAATTAAACCTGCCCTTGCTTCAATAAGGTTTCAGTAGACTGTCTGCTGTAAGTCAGCTGTCTTTAAGGACCACCTGCATCTAGGAAGCTTGGATAATGTCAACAATCCCACAGATCTATGTACTGTAAGAGTTATGCATAGCCCACAGAAAACGGCAACTACATGACCTCCTTCAAACTAGGTCAATGATCTTGATAAATTGGGGCCAGATATTTTTTCCCTATTCTCCCTGAAAAGCATTTTTTTTCATTGATGTCACTGATTTATATATATATATATATATATATATATATATATATATATATATATATATATGATGGAGGAAACATTCATGTGTGGAGCACAAGAGCTACAGGATAACGCACATACTGAGCTTTTAATACTTAGTGCTAGAGGTTTTATCAACTTACTTTAGCAAACACTTCTAAAAAGACTGATTAAATTAAATTTGTCTTTAAGATGTACTACTGACTTCAGTAAATCTATTTTGATTATAGGAAATTACTACTTTCTTTTTTTGAGTTGGGGGAAATTTTCCATCTTACCACCTCTTGCCAAAATCTCTAGTTGCTCAGCACAACACAATAAAAATAGAAACCAAAGGACTGATAGAATGTGTTGCTGCCCATTGTCATGGTTGCTGCTGATTGGGACATTAATGATGACAACATTACTGTATATTTTTAGGTATATCCCTTTTATTTAATTTCCTTGATTAATGTAGAGTCGTGCATCTTCCTGTGCTCAAATTCCCTTCCAACAAGTCTTGAAACTACATATTGCCATTCATCTTTCCTCATCATGCTTGCCGTCTCCTTCATTTCCCTCCCACATTTCCATGCTCTCCATGATTCACAATTACTTTATTTCAGAGGTGACCTTCATCACATGCATCACATGCAGTTGTCAGGCCATTATGAATAGTGTGGTAAAGTGCAAGTTAGTGTGGTTTTGTTCCATGCATATGGCAGCTATCTGTTTTAATTGTACAGAGTTTCCACCTCTTGTAGTCTTGCTCAGCTCTTTTTTGTGGAGACCATCTGGGAACGTGTGTGCTTAATTAACTCCCATTCTCTTTGTTCATGGGTTCAGCTCTCCAGCCATTCTGTAAAGATCTACAGCACACCAAAATGGAAAGCATGCTTCCTCAACGTAATTAAAGTTTGTCTTAGAAACCAGGCTTGTCATCATCATAGATGAAGTTGGTGATATGCTCAAATACTGCTTTTTCACCAAAATGACGCTGGTGCCAAAGCATCACTTTCTCAGAGCTGGTCCACATTCACACACAGACATGAAAGTCAAATGTTACAACATAAATTACTGACAAACATTGCCAATGTTCCAACCCAAAACCCTTTTCTTTGGTTGAAATGTTGGATACTGAGCCAATTTGGGAACTGCCTCTAGCACCAATGATCTGCCAGTGGAAAGGGGGTTACATGATTTTAGTTTGGGATTTGCAAGCTAACTATGGTTTATATACAGTAATCTGCATAAATTAGGTGAAATACTTATTTTAAAATAGTTTTTTTTATGTATACTTTTCAGTAATTGGGAATTAAATTACATAAAAATGTAAATAGATTTTTACCAGCATTTCTCAACTATGTTTGCCATCTTTTTTCTTCAGTTAATTGCAGTGCATTATAGGATTGCCATATCTGAGTAGTATGTTATACTACCTTACAATTTGAATTAGTCCACCAATTTCCAAACATCACAACATAAATTACCCACAAACATTGCAAATTTTCCAACCCAAAACCCTTGTCTTTGGTTGAAATGTTGGACATGTTGGAGCCAAACTGGGAATTTAATTTGGTATTTGCAAGCTAGCAATGACTTATATTAAATACCCTACATATATAAGGTGAAATACTTGATTTAAATTAGTTTTTTATGTATACTTTTCAGTAATCGAGGATTGAATGAAATCAAAATATATTTTTACCAACATTTCTCGATTCTGTTCACCATCTTTTTTCTTTAATTGCAGTGCATTGTGGGATTGCCATCTCTGAGTAGTATATTATGCTACCTTATCATTTGAATTAGTCCACCAGTTTTCCCTACAGTGTGCTCAAACAGCTCACTAGGATTTGAAACAAAATATGAGTTGCTATTCTGTCTCGCCACAGAATATAAAGATTATAAATTAAATTAAATCCATTGAATATAAAGTTAAAATTTGTGTCTTCAGGTAACACCTACAGCCGTCAACTCTGGGAAGATGATAAATGTCTGTCTGATGAGAGCAAACCCGAGGCCTTGAGGAGCCAATCTCAAGACGTGTTTCCCAGAGTGCCAGCATCTCACACATCTTAAAATGAGAACACGAGGGATGGTGCCAAAGGCCTGTAGCCCAGCACAAATGGAGGTGATAAATAAATGTAATCCATCTGTCCCTTTGAAGGGGGGGGGGGACTAACAAATGATCCTAAAAATTAATTGATCTCGTGCACATGGAAAAAGTGACTGGCTCCATCCTTCATTATTTTTTCTGGGGCACCCAGATTTGGAGCCAAATGTCTGATGTGCATCTTGCAGCAGTGTTTATTTGGCTGCACCTCTAATGTGAAGTATAAAGCAGTGTTGCCTTTCAATAAAGAGCCAAAAATGGCTTGTTCCAGCACCTGGGGTAAGCGGCCATCCATGCAGAGTTCTTTTATGCCATGCATTTGACCTGTATAAGACACTTGGGAAAATAAAGTCATTTAAAATTCATGGTGTTTGTGGATTGTCTTTCCACCTTCCCTAATTTGAGAGCTCTTGTGAACTGGACAGGACTTTTTCTCAGTATCCAAAGGTTTTGTATATTCCTATGTAGTTACCTTCTAGCTACTTCATACCCCTGTCAGTTTGAGTATCTAGAACTGAAGTGTAAATCACCTTCCAACTTTAAGAGGAAGCTCTATGTAAGTTCTCAGATGTCTAGACGCGACTGTTGCCTTCTCTTATGAACTTGGCTAAGCAGAGGTTTTCCATTTCATCTATGGGGTCCTGTAGTGTCTGTAATAAAGTCACATATTGTAGTAATTGTTGTATGTGAATGGAAAGGTGTGCAAGACCTTTCTTTCACTCAATTGTGCATTTTAAAAGTTGCCAACAGTGCCAAAGATAGTCTCTGCTGATCACTAAAAGTCCTTTAATTCAATGTACAGAAGAGTCTCTATCAGATATGGGTCGTTTTTGTTGCAGAAATTGTTTGTTGTTCTTGTACTTACTTTTTTTGTTACACAATCTTAGTCCAAATCCCCTCTAAACTCTAAAGAGCGATACGATACCTTGGTAAGATCAGTTGATTGTTCAAGCACATAACTGTAAAATTGGATTGGTTTTGATCCAGGTCCATAATGGATGTTGAATCAGGAACATTTCCGACTTGTGTAAATCACACTGTTCTCCTCACACATGCAAACGTTTTGGCAATTTCCTTCGAATAATAGTTTTGATGATAGAGAACTTGCTGACACAGCAAAGTTTTGCCATCTGTGAGATGAGTGTGTTTCATAACTCATTACAAAACATGTAACAACATTGGGTTCCGTAAGATTTGTATTATTTTTAATAATATATTATGACTTTCTATATGCAATATTGGCTTGTGTGTGAGCTATTGTGTCATAAAGTTGTTAGTTGAACTACTTATTAATTTAACCTAGCTGTCAAAAAGCCTCAGGTGGTGGGACAGTATTTATGTTTATCAAGATTTAGATTTTTTTTTATCAAATTAAGGTTTCTACTTAACTGAAACTAGCTTTGTAGACAAATACGAATTCTGAAGTTAAAATGAATAATAAAACATTAAAAGCCATGTTATAATAAATATATTAATATTCAAACATATAAATATTCCATTTTATTTTGTAGTGGTTACTGAAGTAAAAGCATCATGACATGCTCATCACATTTGTTCTTCCTACAATAAAGCATCCCATCCCAAAGTTTCTATAGTTTTGTTATTTCTCTTTCTTTTTTTTTTTTCGTAAACTTTACTAATTTAATATGGAAAACAGTGATATTAAAGAATGAGTAGCTGTTTCCAAACCTTTGACTTATAGTGCATGTAGAGTTGTACATTTTTGCACTAAATTAAATTGTAATACGGCTCAAAAATGTAACGAAACAGCATCTTTTTGGATCCTAAAACCACGATACACAAAGACTCAAGCCGCTACAGACGAAGGAATACGAGACAGACATTAACCGCTAAAGAGAATTCAGCCAAGTCAACATCTTTGTGTCTTTCTGCCTACATTCCTCCCACATTCCAGCCTGTTAAAAACAACAGTGGTTGGAATAATTACCACCACGTGTTCAGGCCTTCATGTCACCATCTCAAGCGCACGAGTATAAAGCTCTTTCACGGACAGAGGAAAGAAAATCTTCAGCCTGTTGGTCAATACTGTTCTCTAGTGTTGTATAATTTGTCTGTTTTGTTGTTTAATTCGGTGCAAAAACAGCTACACTTGCATTCTCTGCCTCAGATTGGGAACATGAATGGGAATAATGCACATGTGTCAAACTTCTTCAGGAATTCTGCCTGGACAAATCATCTTCCAGGAGCCAGCTGGCTTTCAAAGCAGATTATCATCTGTCGTTCTGTCACTGTCTTCCTCACTGCATAATATCACATCATTTCATTTCATTTTTGTATATATATAATAATTTTTATATATTTTCTGTTATATATTTATTTAGTTTTCATATTTTTTATTTATTAGTTTTAGCTTATTTTACTAATATTTAGATAAATAAAAATTTAAAATGTTTCCTTGACAGCTACCTGTAAAATAAAATAAAATAAAATAAATCAGTTAATGTTCATTTTGTTTCAAGTAATTGTTATATTTATTTTGGAAGAAAACACCACAAAATTCTCATTTCAGTGTATTTTGCATGGGAAAAAATAAGTTGTTTTTCAAAACACAATAATATTAAAATGATTCAAGATTTTTCGTATTTATATTTTAAGCAGTATATATAGTTTTCTAAGAGCCAATGATCACTTGTGGAGGGCTTCAGAAAGACCTGGAATTAGACTGTGAAACACTGGGAGAATATAGTCTGATCAGATAAGACAAAAAATTAACTCTTTGGATGCCATAATACACACCTTGTTTTGAAGGTCAAAGGGCACTGCACATCAACCCAGAACATCATGGTGTAGCACCGGGTTACTATGATCACGCATACTTGTTTATGCATTAAAATGTCATTGCTGTCTATAGAAATATATGATGGTAAAGTGTTTTCTGTCCTGTAGTGGTGGGTTCTGCTGAGGTCCAGCAGGACAAGGAGGAGGTGTTTCTTCATGCATGTGTTTAGAGTCCTCCATTCCCTCCTGCAGTCCCGGCACGTTCCTCCACCTTCCCCTCCTCTTTTTCCCCTCGTCCTCCATCCGGTCCAGTCAGCACGGATCAATCAGACATCCTCCTGCTCTCTCTCTCTCTCTCTCTCTCTCTCTCTCTCTCTCTCTCTCTCTCTCTCTCTCTCTCTCTCCTGTTAGTTGTTTTCCTGTGCTGTCATTTTTGATCAGTCTCTATAATATTCTCTATAATAGGCCAAAGATCTCGTCCTCTGTCTCTCTCCGCTTCTCTCTTTTGTCATCCATCTGTTTTTCATTGAAGGCATTCATCAAGTCTTTTAACGTTATACAGAGTAACTAATTAAATGGAGCAACACTACTAAGTTTGCAGTGTGACAGCAGTTGAGCTGCTTTCAAAACAATGCAGCAACTTTTTCCAACAACAAGCAACATTTTCCAAAGCAAAAGCTTTTTTTTTTTTCATCATATTGCACTTAGCCTAATTGTAATCACATGTATGATTTATACTTGTTTGCAGTATGATTTCTTGGGGTCTTCATCTTTATTTTGCATTAATGTAGAAAGTCAAGCCATGGAAGTTCATGCAAAGCATTTAAAACATAAAAACACATTTGAACACTCACAATCTGTAATTCAAAGCCTCTTGCTTTTTTTTAACTATACCTACTTGTAATTGCTTCAACATTTTCACAGATTTTCTTTGCTTATTCAGCAGAAGATGTTTTGTATTATGGATAATGAGGCAATGCTGTATATTTCCACTGAGAATCTAGTATGTGACCACATGACAAACGACATGCATTTGACTTTTTCCCCTCTGAGACGTTTCTGGTGAAAGTGCGCTTGTTTATTCAAATTTGGGTTGAATGTTGCGTGCTTGCAAATGCAAATTCTCCTTAATGTCGTGTGCTGTAATTTCATGTAATTCTACATTGAACTCATCAAATCCTACGAGTTTGGATGTGTGGCGACGACGTCCTAGAGGAACTCTTCCATAGCTCAAGAAAGCTTCATTGTTAATATGATAATAATGAGGGTTTGATTTAGTGTGGAAATTATTACATTTCATACAGAATCTGCGGCAAAACTCTATACTAAATATTTCTCTTATTTAAACAGTTTTTCTCATTTTTCTACTTCACTTATATTAACTTGTTTTTCTGATGTTTCCTAACTCTGTTGTATTTTCCACTTCTAGTTTGTCTTTATTTGGTTTATGCATTCAATTTAAATTTTATGTATTTGTAAAGTGACCTTGAAAACTGGAAAGGCTCTACAGTACATAAAAATTTAGCCTTTACATATAATACATTATAAAAGTAGCATTTAAAAGTAGGATTTAATGCATCCATTATGCCTTGGTATGCACCTCATAATGCATAATATGGTCTCGTAAGTAATTGTAACTACAGTTATAATACATTATAATATTTATTCATTGTTACACCTTTAGGAAGTATAATGCATTAAAACACATCTTCATATATTACAATGCATTTTAACTTTGGTTACAAGTACAGGTGCTTATCAATAAATTAGAATATCGAGGAAAAGTTAATTTATTTCAGTAGTTCAACTCAAATTGTGAAGCTCATTTATTAAATACATTCAGTGCACACAGACTAATAGTCTAAGTCTTTGGTTCTTTTAATTGCAATGATTTTGGCTCACATTTAACAAAAACCCACCAATTCACGATCACAACAAATTATAATATGGTGACATGCCATACATCAGCTAATCAACTCAAAACACCTACAAAGGTTTCCTGAGCCTTCAAAATGGTCTCTGACAATCATTGACACCCTTCACAAGGAGTGTAAGTCACAAACATTCATTGCCAAAGAAGCTGGCTGTTTACAGAGTGCTGTATCCAAGCATGTTAACCGAAAGTTGAGTGGAAGGAAAAAGTGTGGAAGAAAAAGATGCACAACCAACCGAGAGAACCGCAGCATTATGAGGATTGTCAAGCAAACTGGATTCAAGAATTTTAGAGAACTTCACAAGGAATGGACTGAGGCTGGGGTCAAGACATCTGCTGAACCACAGACAACGTCAGAGACGTCTTACCTGGGCTAAGGAGAAGAAGAACTGGACTGTGGCCATTAGTAAAAAAATGATAAGAGCAAGTTTTTTATTTCATTTGGAAACCAAGGTCCTGGAGTCTGGAGGAAGGCTGGAGAAGCTCACAGCCCAAGTTCCTCGAAGTCCAGTGTTAAGTTTCCACAGTCTGTGATGATTTGGGGTGCATTGTCATCTGATGGTGTTGGTCAATTTTGTCTTTTGAAAACCAAAGTCACTGCACCCGTTTACCAAGAAATCTTGGAGCACTTCATGCTTCCTTCTGCTGACCAACTTTTTGAAGTATTGAGTACATGTACAGTAAATGAACATACTTTCCAGAAGGCCAACGATTCACTAAATGTTTTCTTTTTCTTTTTTTTTGGTTTTATGAAGTATTCTAATTTGTTGTGATCGTGAATTGGTGGGTTTTTCTTAAATGTGAGCCAAAATCATCACAATTAAAATAACCAAAGACTTAAACTACTTCAGTCTGTGTTCAATGAATTTATTTAATACATGAGTTTCACAATTTGAGTTGAATTACTGAAATAAATGAACTTTTCCTCGACATTTGTATTTATGAAAATATATAATGCATTATAATGTTTACTACAATTTTTATAGTTAAAGTACAATCTTAAGTCAGTAAAAATTGCATCCTAATCTAATGAGAAAACATCTATTTTATGAATTAATAATAATAATACTTCATTTGTTTGAAATGCATTACAAGGCATAATTAATGGAATTACTTAATTTATAATGCATTACAAATAAAGGCTTTATGTGAAGTGTTACCAAAATAATAATAAATAAACTTGAAAGCTAAATTTTTGTCACACTACACTGATACTTGTTGAAAAGCTTGTTTTGTTGAGGTACTGAGGGACTGAAAATTGTAGTTGATCATGACACCACTTTTAATTAGTTATACTCCCCAAACAAGGGTACATTTAAGTTTATATATCAAATATCAATTAGTTAAAGAATAGCTAATTCATCTGTTTCTGTATCCTTTTATTCTTTGGCTCTCATTTTGGACATTGCGTCAAAGCAACTGAACAACATTCATTAGGAAAACAGTGTCAATAATGCAAAAATGATAGTTAAAGGCAGTTCATCATTGGATTCAGTGATGTCATCTCTGTTCAGTTAAATAGTGTCTGTGCATTTATTTGCAATCAAGTCAACGATATCGCTGTAGATGAAGTGTCCCCAACTAAGCAAGCCAGAGGCAACAGCGGCAAGGAACCGAAACTCCATCGGTGACAGAATGGAGAAAAAAACCTTGGGAGAAACCAGGCTCAGTTGGGGGCCAGTTCTCCTCTGACCAGACGAAACCAGTAGTTCAATTCCAGACTGCAGCAAAGTCAGATTGTGCAGAAGAATCATCTGTTTCCTGTGGTCTTGTCCTGGTGCTCCTCTGAGACAAGGTCTTTACAGGGGATCTGTATCTGGGGCTCTAGTTGTCCTGGTCTCCGCTGTCTTTCAGGGATGTAGAGGTCCTTTCTAGGTGCTGATCCACCATCTGGTCTGGATACGTACTGGATCCGGGTGACTGCAGTGACCCTCTGATCTGGACACAGACTGGATCTGGTGGCTACGGTGACCTCGGAACAAGAGAGAAACAGACTAATATTAGCGTAGATGCCATTCTTCTAATGATGTAGCAAGTACATAGGGTGTTATGGGAAGTGTTTCCGGTTCCGGTTTACCTAATTAATGCAGCCTAAAAATCCTTTAACGGATTTGGATAATAAAAGCATATTAGTATGTTATGTGTATGCCAGGTTAAAGAGATGGGTCTTTAATCTAGATTTAAACTGCAAGAGTGTGTCTGCCTCCCGAACAATGTTAGGTAGGTTATTCCAGAGTTTGGGCGCCAAATAGGAAAAGGATCTGCCGCCTGCAGTTGATTTTGATATTCTAGGTATTATCAAATTGCTTGAGTTTTGAGAACGTAGCGGACGTAGAGGATTATAATGTAAAAGGAGCTCATTCAAATACTGAGGTGCTAAACCATTCAGGGCTTTATAAGTAATAAGCAATATTTTAAAATCTATGCGATGCTTGATAGGGAGCCAGTGCAGTGTTGACAGGGCCGGGCTAATATGGTCATACTTCCTGGTTCTAGTAAGAACTCTTGCTGCTGCATTTTGGACTAGCTGTAGTTTGTTTACTAAGCGTGCACAACAACCACCCAATAAAGCATTACAATAATCTAACCTTGAGGTCATAAATGCATGGATTAACATTTCTGCATTTGACATTGAGAGCATAGGCCGTAATTTAGATATATTTTTGAGATGGAAAAATGCAGTTTTACAAATGCTAGAAACGTGGCTTTCTAAGGAAAGATTGCGATCAAGTAGCACACCTAGGTTCCTAACTGATGATGAAGAATTGACAGAGCAACCATCAAGTCTTAGACAGTGTTCTAGGTTATTACAAGCAGAGTTTTTAGGTCCTATAATTAACACCTCTGTTTTTTCAGAATTTAGCAGTAAGAAATTACTCGTCATCCAGTTTTTTATATCGACTATGCAATCCATTAGTTTTTCAAATTGGTGTGTTTCACCGGGCTGCGAAGAAATATAGAGCTGAGTATCATCAGCATAACAGTAAAAGCTAACACCATGTTTCCTGATGATATCTCCCAAGGGTAACATATAAAGCGTGAAGAGTAGCGGCCCTAGTACTGAGCCTTGAGGTACTCCATACTGCACTTGTGATCGATAGGATACATCTTCATTCACTGCTACGAACTGATGGCGGTCATATAAGTACGATTTAAACCATGCTAATGCACTTCCACTGATGCCAACAAAGTATTCAAGTCTATGCAAAAGAATGTTGTGGTCAATTGTGTCAAACGCAGCACTACGATCCAATAAAACTAATAGAGAGATACACCCACGATCAGATGATAAGAGCAGATCATTTGTAACTCTAAGGAGAGCAGTCTCAGTACTATGATACGGTCTAAATCCTGACTGGAAATCCTCACATATACCATTTTTCTCTAAGAAGGAATATAATTGTGAGGATACCACCTTTTCTAGTATCTTGGACAGAAAAGGGAGATTCGAGATTGGTCTATAATTAACTAGTTCTTTGGGGTCAAGTTGTGGTTTTTTGATGAGAGGCTTAATAACAGCCAGTTTGAAGGTTTTGGGGACATGTCCTAATGACAATGAGGAATTAATAATAGTCAGAAGAGGATCTATGACTTCTTGAAGCACCTCTTTCAGGAGCTTAGATGGTATAGGGTCTAACAGACATGTTGTTGGTTTAGATGATTTAACAAGTTTATACAATTCTTCCTCTCCTATGGTAGAGAATGAGTGGAACTGTTCCTCAGGGGGTCTATAGTGCACTGTCTTATGTGATACTGTATCTGACGGCTGAATGGTTGCAATTTTATCTCTAATAGTATCGATTTTAGAAGTAAAGTAGTTCATAAAGTCATTACTGCTGTGGTGTTGGGAAATGTCAACACTTGTTGGGGCTTTATGTTTCGTTAATTTAGCCACTGTATTGAATAAATACCTGGGGTTATGTTTGTTTTCTTCTAAAAGAGAAGAAAAGTAATCGGATCTAGCAGTTTTTAATGCTTTTCTGTAGGATATGTTACTTTCCCGCCAAGCAATACGAAATACCTCTAGTTTTGTTTTCCTCCAGCTGCGCTCCATTTTTCGGGCTGCTCTCTTTAGGGTGCGAGTATGCTCATTATACCATGGTGTCAAACTGTTTTCCTTAACCTTCCTTAAGCGTAAAGGAGCAACTTTATTTAAAGTGCTAGAAAAGAGAGAGTCCATAGTTTCTGTTACATCATCAAGTTGTTCTGAGGTTTTGGATATGCTAAGGAATTTGGATACATCAGGAAGATAACTTAAAAAGCAATCTTTTGTGTTAGAAGTGATGGTTCTTCCATACTTGTAACAAGAAGTAGAATTTACAATTTTGGCTATATGAATTTTGCAAAGAACTAAATAATGATCTGAGATATCATCACTTGGCTGAATAATTTCAACACCATCAACATCAATTCCATGTGACAGTATTAAATCTAGAGTATGATTTTGACAATGAGTAGGTCCTGAAACATGTTGTCTAACACCAATAGAGTTCAGAATGTCTATAAATGCTGATCCCAATGCATCGTTTTCATTATCAACATGGATATTAAAATCACCAACTATTAAAACTTTATCTGCAGCCAGAACTAACTCGGATGTAAAATCACCAAACTCTTTAATAAAGTCTGTATGGTGCCCTGGTGGCCTGTATACAGTAGCCAGTACAAACATAACAGGGGATTTATCATTAACATTTGTTTCTCTGGATAATGTTATATAAAGCACCATTACTTCAAACGAGTTATACTTGAAGCCTGCCCTCTGAGAAATCCTGAAAACGTTGTTATAAATTGAAGCAACACCTCCCCCTTTGCCTTTTAGACGCGGCTCATGTTTATAACAGTAATCTTGGGGGGTGGACTCATTTAAAATAATGTAATCATCAGGTTTCTGTCAAACAGAGTACATCTATATTATGATCAGTGATCATATTATTTACAAAAAGTGTTTTCGTAGAAAGGGATCTGATATTCAATAAGCCAAGCTTTATCATTTGTTTATCCATATTGCTTCTGTTTTTTATTTGTTGAACCTCAATTAAATTGTTAATCTTAACTTGGTTTGGACGTTTTTTGTATTTTCTAGTTCGGGGAACAGACACAGTCTCTATAGTGGATCTAACATTCCTTTCCATAATTCAAAGTAAGATGCTTTAAGGATGTTCAATTATATTTGCCACTCTTGAAAATGAGAATATATATATATATATATATATATTTTTTTTTTTTTTTTTTTTTTTTTTTTTTTATTTTTTTTTTTTATTACCCTTTTTTGTTGCTAATAGCTCAGAATGTCATGTGTTGTTTTGCTCAGTTTGAGCGCACAAGGATTCTGACTGACAGCCGCACAGTGTGTGTGTGTGTGTGTGTGGTCCATGTTGAGGCCTCTGTCATGTCAACTCTGTACTCTTGAAGTTGTTTGCTCTCTCTGCAGGACTCCAGTCGATCACATGGATGTTGCTGTTGTTCCTTTGTTTCCTGCAACACCTTCTGAAGTTCAGAGAGAACGAGGGATGGCATGACTTTACCAGGTTAGGCTGCATTGCAAGGTTGATGAGAACCAATCATTGCCAATGGCTGTGTTCACAACAGAACACTGACATGCTACTCTTGATTCTGCAGCATACAGTGTGTATACAGTATGCACATTTCCTTTATGCATGGAGACCTACTAGACTAGAGCATATACCCAAAATGCAATGCATTTTACATTACATTTGAAGCATTGGGAGAGACTTTTATTTAAAGCGAATGACTTTGCATTTACCTGTTCTTGCATTTCCATGTAGACCATTCTATTTATTCACAATGGCACAAGTAAATGTTTTCCACTCATAAAAATTCAATAAAAAAAAATGCAAAAAACCCACTTTACTTCCAAGGTTATAACTAGACACCACTTGCATGTAATGTGTGGCATGCATGTACAAATAGCATAAAACTGCTTAAAATTGTCAGCAGTAAACAGTATACTGCACTACATTTAGTAGACTAGCATTGCATTTTGAACACAGCCATGACCTGCTGTAGAATGTGCATGTTCAATGGCTAAACCAACCTGAAAATATAGGTTTAAAGATTCAAGTTAAATGGTGCTATCATAATTTTGATAATATTATTTGGAAATGCAATTGTAGATTTAGATACCCACCGCCCCCATTCGTATACATGGAGCTAATCTTGTGGTGACTTTAAAAGTGCCACTTTTCTATTATTTTGTAGCTTGAAACATAAAGGAAACCACTAACTAAAAAAAATGCATTCATTTTCTGCAACGGTTGTTTTAAGTTTTTCTTTTTAATGCAAAAATATCTATTAGCTACTACTATCTATTACTTCATTCAAACCCCATAATCCTAAGTATTAAACTTAAAGCTACTAAAGTAAATGATATGTTGTACTCGCAACGACAATGTACAACATCTGGCAGTAAACGTTACTGAATTCTTAAGAATAACATGCATTGATGAATCACACACAATAAGAGCAGGAATGCGTATTAAGATATTGATTTCATGTTGACTTTGAAACATGCAGCGATATTCTGGCACAGGATGGATTTAATAATAATGTGCTAGCTGATCTACACGGGCTTTTAAAACAAGATGTGATCTGCTCCAGCTGCTTTCCCGGTGTTTCTGAAAACACTCGTCACATTCACTTTAGTGAGTTTAGCGTCTCTGGTGAATGTGATGAAGTGTGAATGCGTTCCTCTCTTTGCTAACGCTTCACATTCCTGTAAAGCGCTGCTTGGCTCAGGTAGGAAGCGGCTTTGTGTATTGTCTTGATTAATTTGGATCGGATGGAGAAACATGGCTCGACATTCCTGACTCATCTGGATCGGCTCTTTCCTCACTCTTCACAAGGCCAAACGACTGAATTAAAACAATCCCATAAAACAGACTCTTAACAAAAGTGTATTCATGAACGTTTTCTGAAACAGCACTTTACAAATTGACCTTTCATACTGTAAAAATAAAGACCTTTCTATTATCCTTTACCTTGAAATCTTTGTTTTACATTTTATTACACCATCAACCAAATGGATTTATTTTTCTGCACTGAATCTATTTTTTTGTAGAATTGTTGTTTTTTCTTTCTTTTATAAGTAGGCCAAAATCTCTATTATTATTATTCGAAACCCATAATCATAAGTATTGAACTTTTTGGCAGTGTATTACTGTGCAGTTGGTCAGATGTTCTGAGAGTTTTATTTTTATTTGACACATTGCTATGTGCTTTCTAAAGTGTTGCTAAGTTTTTCTAAGAAAACAACTTAGAGTTTTTCCATAACTCTTTGGTTCTTAGTGTGTATAAGGTGGTTGCCAGTGTGTTGCTCTGAGCATGCTATGGTGGGTTTTGTTTCTGAAGTTGTTAGGGTTTTCAAAGTTGTTGTCAGGGTGTTATCTTTTGTGCACCCCCCAGAACACCTTAGCAACTACAAAAACACATACTGTAGCAGATCCCTACAGCCTAACATTGTGCCAGTGAGCATTGCATGGGCTTCAGACACCTTGTCTGTCTTGAGAAAAGACCTGGTTCTGTTTATGGGTCAGAAACTCACAAGAGGGGTCAGAAAGGCAGAATTCACTTGCAACGTGACAATGATGTGTTATTCTCAGTGCTGCCAAAAAACCTTGGACGGGTTCTCTGGTCTTAATTC
The DNA here is from genome assembly GCF_963082965.1 of Carassius carassius. Classification (NCBI taxonomy): domain Eukaryota; kingdom Metazoa; phylum Chordata; class Actinopteri; order Cypriniformes; family Cyprinidae; genus Carassius; species Carassius carassius. The sequence continues at coordinate 915,133 of NC_081761.1, forward strand.
CATTTTTTTTTTTTTTTGCATAATGGAGCCATGTTTGGAATACACACAAACTGCTGTAGTTGAATGAGTATCAGTGGGGGTGTTTTTGGGTGTTTTTTTCCTTCCATGAATTTTAATCAGGGCTTTTACAGCCTCCACGTGCAGCTAGTTATCGCACTTATGTCTGTGCTAAAAGAAAATACACAGCGACGAGCATATTGTTCACATGCATGTAATGAACTGTGCATTTGTTCTTCAATTTCTGATGATGAAAATTTTTTTTCCATAATATTATTCCTTATTCTTAATAAATAAGCAGTCAACCATCAAATACACAGTAGTGTTAGAGCTTTCCTTTATGGGGATTCTATAGATGTTTTTCTTTCATTAATAATTGTGAATATTGCCATGCAGGCACTTTTTTTTTGCTGTTTTGCTAAATTGCTATTAGTTCCTAAAGCTTTGCTGTTCCTAAATTTGTTTGTTTATCATTTCATTTGTTTTTAATGTTTAATTAGTTTTATGTCTGTTTGTTTTGTTTTGCGCTGCTGTTGCTAATTTATATATTTATTTATTTTTTATTTATTTTTTTCTTTTTGTTGGAGGTTGTCTGGGTGTTGTTTTGCAGTTGTTAAGCTCTATATGAAGCATGTTTTAGCATTTGTTTTGTTGCAGTATATGGTGTTCTGTTCATCTGTGTGGTGTCCTTGTTTGACCTTTTAGTCTCAACAGAAGAAAAACATAAATCTGATTTGGAAATGTGTTTCAGTCTGAACTGATTTCAAGTCTTTATATTAATTAATACTGTTGTAAGCAGCATGTGGTGTGAACAAAGCCCAATTTACTCTTCACTGCTAGCTGGAGGACAAACAATTAATGAAAAGATACCAAATGAGACGAGATGTTGCTGTAAATACTTGACACAACAGGACATGAGGTCATTGTAAGGCAATGACTTCACTCTGGAAAAGGTGTTCAGGTTCTTGGAAAGCGCAGTGAATGATGAACCAATATTGTTAATTACACTATGTAGTTAATGAACAGCGGCGTTACTATGTGTCACTGTTATGTCATCTTAATTTAATGATTAAGCCTATGAAAACCTGACACATACTAGATTAGTATGTGACCCTGGACCACAAACCAGTCTCCAGTCAAAATTCATACTTGAAAGCTGAATAAATAAGCTTTCCATCGATGTTAGGATATTTGTACAGTGTTTGTCTGAGATACAAATATTTGAAAATCTGGAATCAAAAAAATCTAAATATTGAGAAAATCATCTTTAAAGTTGTTCAAATTAAGTTCTTAGCAATGCATATTACTATTACAAGTTTTTATATATTTACGGTAGGAAAAAAAAAAAAAAAAACATCTTCATGGAACATGATCTTTGGCATAAATATTTTTTTATAATTCTGACCCATACAATGTATTATTGTTTATTGCTACAAATATACCTATGCTAGGCTACTTATGATTGTTTTTGTGCTCCAGGGACACAAATATGAGTGTGGCTACTGACTACTCAAGCTTGGATTCACCTGTTGTTGTTTTTCTGAAATGTCACCAATAGCTTGAAGAGAATCTTGCTGAGAAAGTTAAACATGTACAATAAGTACAGTAATTGGCATTTGCATATGTGTGCAAAGTCTGTTTCTGGCTGTAGCATTGTGTAAAGGGAAATTCAATCAAAATTTCAGTGGAAAGGTTTAAAATACAAGAAATCCCAAAGGAAAGCCCCGGACTCGTTGAATCACAGGTTCCTTTTTAATGTCATTCAATTGTGAAACTGTTTTCTCAAAATGCAAGTGGCTAGGAAATTTTAAAATGTATTAGAAATACTGAATTTCATAAGCGATCGCTACCCAATCCAACATAGCATCACGCCCACCGTTCCTGGCAAAGGTTATCTCTGTTTCACAATGATTCATATGTGCCCGACTTATCCAATCAGAGCTTTACGACAAAAGGTAGTCATCACCTGTGCACTGGCCTTTCAACCTCCAGACCTTAAGGATCCAGGAAATGACCCTTGCCTTTCATTGCTCTCATCGGCGTTAATGCACCAGAGGCTTCCTGGCCTCTCAGCGCTCCGTTACGCCTCATAAACTGTCCTGTGACTCAGCACTCATGATGCCAGAGCTACCCATCGTGGAGCCCTCGGTCATCACTGCTGAGTGAGTTAAAGTTCAACTGCGTCTGGTCCGTCGGGATGCAGAGGTTTGCCATGCGTAAGTGGTGACGTATAAGCTGCGTTTACAGATATGAGTGGGATTGAGTCACTGAGAAAACACAATGAGATCCAAGATTGACTTTGATTTCCGCTTCATAGCAGACCTCGTAAACATTATGAGAACAGATCAGCAGGATGCCTGGATTGATGGAGATGCCAGTGACGTGAATGTGAACCAGCAACCGGCATTGATCCTCATGATTTGTTCTGGATATGTGTGTGGATAATTATTTCCTTCATACAAAATTGACAAGTCAAAATGAAGTCAGACTTATGTAAAAAATGTACTTCTTTATGTCATAATTATACATTTTTAGTTAAATTTTAGCTTATGTCAATCTTCTTCTGTCTTATAATTATGATTTGGACTTAATTTTGAAATAATTTGGACTTTTGTCATAATTCCAACTTTTTTTATCTCATAGTTTCCATTTTTATCTCAGTATGAGATAGTAATAGTGATGCAAGTCTTAGCAAACAGTGTTAATTACTGTTTATCTGTGTGGATATTTTTGAGTTTAATCATGCACACATCGACACTTTCTTCCATTCAAAAGTTGAAAATAGCATTTTTTTCTATTTTATTTTAAAAATAAGACTTTTATGTCATAATTATGTATGATATCTCATAATTGCACCTGAAGTCTATAACTACCTCTGTCTCCTAGTTATGAGTACAGTACCTCATAATTTTTGCTCATCATGACGTTTTACCTCGTAATATTAATTGTAGTACACTGTTCATGTGTGTAATTGTCCATGCATCAATAATCTCTTCCATTCAAAATTGATAAAAGTCATATTTTTAATACAAAAAATATGGACTTGTATCATTATAATTCATTTTTAGCTCATAATTTTACTTTATATCAAATTATACTTCAATCTCATAATTATGATTTAATTATGTCATAGTTTTGACCTTTAGTATGTTTTAGTATCTCATAATTTTGACTTATGGCTTTTTTTCTCATATCAGTTCTTATCTCATAATCATGACTTGTATTTTGATGCTTGTCTGTCCATCAGTACTCATTTCCATTTACTCACAACTTATGTCAGGTTGTTCATATTACGATTTAAGCTCATTTGAATAACCTTTTGACTTCAGTGATTGTAATTATTTTCATCAAGGTCGAGCAGCAGAATATGGTCAGATTTCAAGTCTTTTTTTGCATTACAAAAGAAGAGATTTTCCCCGCAGATGGAAAACGACAGTGTCTTTCCACTTCTGCGCTGGAACGTGTCAGGGTTTCTCCACGTCTCATCTGGACGGGATATAGAGGCAGCTGGCAGCTGAGTGAAAGTGGCCATAATGTTCCTGTTTGTAAGACGCTCACGGCTGTGTCAGCACAGGACGGCATGATCCTTCAATTGTTTTGTCAAAACAGTTGAATTTAAGAACAATAAAGTAGATTTTGTTTGCCATTATTTTGGTTCCACAAAACATTGTTGCATTTAGATAAATACAAGATAAAAAATGGACTAATCTGCCATCTTCTAGTAGGATTCGGCCTGCATTGGACTTGCTGTTTAACTCATGCAAAAGACATGTTTCTCGTGAACCAGTTTGTGCAATATAATATTAAATGAGTTTTAAGAATATAACCTTTAAGCCAGTTTGTTTACAGGAAATGTGCAGACTTTTCTTGTTTTGACGTCCTGTCGAAACTGGAAGTTGTGTTTGAATATATAGATGTTTTGTTTTAGATAAATAGCTATTATTTTATGTTATAACCTGACACAATGTGATTTGTTAACAGATGCATGCTTATGCTAGTTAATGGTATAAAAAGGAAGGGATATTCTGACCTTAGGGAGCATTTTATTGGAGAAATATTAATATTTTGTTCCATTTCCTGGAAGAGAGCATTTAAATACCTAACATTTAAATCTGTCAACTTTTAACTAAAACATTTGAATGTGATTTTTAAATTTATTTATTTTTTATTAAACTGAATTGAGCATTAAAGGAGCTATGTGGAGGTTTTTACTTAAAAATAAATCTTTAAGATAGAGTTTTCATTTGTACATGTATGAGCCAACCATGATGTAAAAAAAAGAATGACACCTCGACTGTCCACCACGGTTGCCTCTATCAGCCTGTAGGCTCAATTGTGTGTGGAGGAGTCGGGCCCGAATTGGTGCGAAAATTCACAAAATGTGACGTCATGCGCAAGAAAAAGTTCTTATTATGACCTAAATGTCATAATAGTGTCAAAAAGTCTAAATTATTACATGAAAAACCTAATTCACATAAAGACTGAATTATGAGATAAAAAGCCGTAGTCATAAAAGAAAATCACAGTTATGTCAAAAATGGCATAATAATAAATTTATTGCGATTATGAGTTTTCATCTCATGATTATGATTGTCATAATTTGGACTTTTTATCTCATAACTTTGACTTTTGTCATAATTATGTTTAGTTATCTCATAATTTCAATTTATGTTAACTCTGACTTGTCTTGTCTCATTATTTAGATTCATGTCGTTATTATGACTTTTTATCTCATAATCAAGACATCTTTACCCTGACATTTTAAATGACATTTTAATTCAAAACTTTTTTTTTTTACTGTATGTCATAAAATTATGTTTTCATATCAATTTCATTTTTTCCCTTACATGGTGGACACAGACTTTCAAACTGAATTAGAAAACTTTTCAAATATGCAAAAAGTGCAAAACTCACTGATATACTTTTTTCCATATATGTTCTTCCTGTCTGGTGTTCAAGAGTCCTGCAAGTCTCAATGATCTTCTGCACTTTATATATTGTACGGCTTGGGGCCCTGCTTTTGTGTAAATCTTTGGATTTTTTAAAACACATTTTATCACCAGATGCGGTCTGATCACTTAGAAATATAATAAGCACACTTCAGCATGCCACACAATCACAGGTATCATTCACGCGTGATCGTAACAGTACTGCTTGTCTTAGCAAACAGTGCTAATTACAGACAGAATGTCCTCATGAAAGGGCTCAAGTATGCATGCTCTTTGTAAACAGTATAATGAGTATGTATCTCGGTGAAGGGTGTACAGGCAATCGCTCTGCGTGGGTTCTGTATTCAATGGCACAGTACATTCTTGTTTACTTAGTCACTCTTTTGCACTGATTTTTGGCTCTTATGACCCCCCTCTCAGCCTCTAAATACCCTCCAGTACGATGGAATAACACAGACTTCAGTAATTATGGCACAAATCGCACCAATCAATTACATGCGAAAGGGCGGTAAAGCAAACACAGGAGCGATCTGTGTAGCTCTGATTACATTGAGTGGAATTCCAGAACTGGATTACTTTCAGAACTGTATGTGTGTGTTATATGAGCAATTGAATTTATAAAAATGCATGTTCAGATAGATGAGAAGTTTCGGTCCTGGGGCACGAAACGTCCCATTTTTGTCACGTAACCTCATCTGATCGTCTTGTCTCGTATTTGCTTGCTTTTGTTTGATCTGTGCAACGCGTGCAGTCACATGAGGACATACTTTTCCTTCTCAAATGCATTTTCTGAGTCTTACAGCAATCGGGGACCCATGACGTAAGCGTACGCCGTAGCTCTGTCTAAATAATATTATGTAAGCGTTCCGTACATGATGATGGATGGTCTGACGGAGTCTCGCTGAGGTCTTTAGACGTAAGAATCTCCAGCAGTAGGCCAATGGCCTGTCTCTCTAAATCACAATGCTGTAGGGTTTGAACTCCTTCTGGAAATTGAGGTAGCATGAGAACAATTGATACAAAGAGAGAGAGAAGGGAAAGAACAGTATGGTTGATACAGGCCCACAATCCTCCAGGCATTTGTGTTTGGATGAAAGATGCCTGACAGCTGCCGGTGAACGTGTCTTATCCAGGCCAGAGATGTCAAGCACGTTTGTCGTCATTCGGCTTATAACGCTTCCCTGTTTCTCCAGAGCTTCCCTCTAAAACCCTGAAGCCAGCAGACGAGCCGAACACTCTTCAAGTCCTTCTAGTAACATTATTAGAATGTTTGCTCAAAGTATTGACACAAAAACATATCAAACATTTTAGTTGGACGTTCATCTAACGTTTATTAAATGTAACGTGTATTTCCAGAGAAAATTCAAAAGTAACATTCTGAAAAACTTTGTAAAAGGATACAACGGAATGTGCTCCTAATGTTGACATAACCAAGAAAATACATTTCATTCAGAGAACAATCAGAAATAACGTTTTCATAACTTAATAGAAACGCTATCAGAACATTTCTAGAACATCTAATCTATCTAATCAGTCTTTCAAAATTTCATGGTACTCATCATGGATGAAACCATCTGGCAAATGCTTAAGTATAAAATAAAAATGTATTTTGTTATCCGTTACACCGACAGAAGCTGCAGATCATTCATTTCTTATATAAACCTACAATACATGCTAATATCTTATAGTGTCCACAGCGTGTGTTTGACTCTTGGACCAAAAGTAAGTGTGTGTGTGTGTGCAGTGCTTTATTGTTGTGTTTCTTTAGCCTTGAGTGCAGCGTCCCGTTTCAAAGAAAACACCAAAGCACAATTAACCCCGGCGACACTCGAGATGCGTTTCCTGGGGCTGGATTACACGTTCTGACAGGAAGCCATGAGGGGTCTATTGTATGACGCTGTGTTTGTTTTGGCCCGAACACACCTCACTCGAGAACATGTGCAGTCTGAGTTTGACATGAACCTGTTGAACAAGCACTTTATTCAACGCTGTCCTGCGGCCTTGCAGATGAAACCCACTTTATCTTGTTGTTTTCTTGTCGTGTCAGCTGTTTATTCAGCCGTGAAAACCCAGCCGCTTCTCTGATGATGCCTTGAGCAAACAGAATACTGCATTATTTATTCTGTAGAGAGAATGTTAACATTAAACAAAGTCACACATGCAATTTTATGTTTCAGCAAAATGAGAGTACTGGCTTTGTATCCGAGCACTCTTCCAATGCATTTTTCACAATGCACATTCTTCGACATGAACACAAACATTATGATTTACAGGGAAGCATCAGAAAAGTGCTTGATTGATTTAAAACAAGCACTCGTGGCCTCATGTTGATGTGTTTGGTTTGACTGTTTATTGTTACTGTACATTCAAGAGACTTAAAGTTACATTTATCATCAGTTTAATCCTTAAATGGCTTCAAATATGAGTTTATTAGTTGCTTCTAGCAAATGCGTATTTCTTTCATTTAATTATTCATTTATTTATCTCTTTCTGAATTCCTGCATTCATTAATTTATGTATTGTACATTTTTTTTATGGGGGGATGCATTACTGTTTAGTTTCATTTATCATTAGTGTAATCCTTAAAAGACTTCAAACATGAGTCTATTAGTTGCTTATTTCATTTAATTGTGCATTTATTTATCTCTTTGAATGTATTAATGATTTATGCATTTATTCCATTATGCTAATGAGGGGGAATGTATTGTTATATGGTTACATTTATCTTCACTTTAATTCCTTAATGGGCTTCAAATATGAAATGTTTTTACAAATACACATTTGCTTATGCATTTATGTATGTATGCAATTTTATTTTAATGAAAAGGAGGTATTTAATAATTCTAAATGCATATGTATTTTTTAGGGCCTTTACATTTTTTTTGCATTAAACAAAATATTATTTAATTTCTGTTTTCTTTTTGTTTTTGTGTTTTTTGGGGATATATTTATAATTTATCATACATTATTTAGTTAACTTATTCATTAGTTTACACTTTTATGCATTTTATATTATTGCATTATATTAATGAGAGGGGAATTTATTAAATTTTCTTTATATATATATATATATATATAAATTGTTCAAAAGAAAAGTGTTTATCTGGGCAAAGGTTGGTGCATGTGTGAGCGAGGTGATACTGTAGGTCACGAACTAAACCAGAATCTTGAGCTATTTCTGCCAAATTATGAGCCACATTTCTACCCCAAAGTTCACATTGATGGCGTACTGTAACTGTACTATCTGCTGTGCACTTCCCTCGTTTCAGATGTGTGTTGATAATGACAGAGACATGCTCTACCCATAACCATAATTACACACATTCACACATAAGTGTATTTTGGAAGCGGAGAGAAGTGATGTGGTCAGCCATATAATCACATCCGCTTCAAGCATTGATCACTATCTTTAGGGTGATCTCCTGTGTGTTGGCCATGTTCATACATGCGGCGGTGAGTGTGTGTTTATACTGGACGACTAAATCCACACAAGAGCATCTCATCTGATTCAGCTCATGACAGATGCGTCCTGTGCATGAACACTGACTGTGTGCTGTACAGATGCTTTTCTGGAAACTAGGTTTTCCTCTGCTGTTTGCTCTCATCATATTTGTGTATTTAGTTACTTGTTTATGTATTAATTTACTTATTGGTGTATTTATGTATTAATTTGCTTATTTGTGCTTGTGTATGCTTACATGCATTTTTTTGGTGCGTTTATGCATTATTTTACAGTACTTATTTGTGAATTCATTTATGCATTTATGCATTCATTTATTTACTTATTTGTGCATTTATGTATGCACTCATTATATTTTATTTATTTATTTTAATGCGTTTATTGAGTTATGTATTTAATTGTGCTTATAAAAATGTTTAGGGTCCTAAATTATTTTATTTTATTTTATTTTATTTTATTTTATTTATGCAAAATATATGTATATATTTTTTCGTGCTCTTCTGATTTTGAGGCCAAATTTGACCTGGTGCTGTTTCTTGCTGGGTTTTGTTCACCTCTTCATCGCATGTTTGCTGTTACCTGCATTAGGGAATGCATCCTGCCAGACATGCAGTTGTTAAGCTGGAGTGCTCCAGCTGTGTTATCTCTTCACTAAAATCATCTGAAAGGATTGCGACGCTGGGAGGGATCGGAGGAACGGATGGAGAAGCACAGTGAAAATATTCCTGCGACCTCTGTTTCTCCAGCAGCTGTAATTTCCTCTTCTTCTCCTGCAATCCGACTCCTCTAAGCTGGTATCAAAACACTGGAAGGGGTGCCAGACACCCGCTTGACGTCAACAGGGTTTTCCCTGGAGGCACATGGGACTTTACTCCACGTCAGAGGTGGGCTTTGACACAAGATCCCGTCTTTGCGTTAACTTAATTTGAGCGTGCGGTTTCTTACGGTAATCCTGCGCTCGCTGCACATGTCAGTGCATGACCCCATCTGCTCACAGGCCCCATAATGACCCTAAACAGTCTCTGTCCTCTTACTTCTGACTGCAGAGACCGAACATATTAGAGGTTCTGGAGACAGAGAGACAACTGAATGTGAGGGGTTTTAAAGAAAAGTAAGTGAATAGAACTGTCTCAAATTCTAGATCTGCAACTTCAGTCAGTCAGTCAGTCACGACCACCAAATTAGTTTCAGGCTGTGATGGGTAAAAAACTATGCTAAAATACTTACCAAATCGTTATTGTACTTTCCTGAAATAAGTGGTGACCTAATTAAAAAAAAATAATATTCTGAAAGATGGAATAAGGTATTAGATGAAAAAAAGGAAATGTTGTAGGTTTAAGCACTTAAATAAATAATCAGAAATAAATGTTATTTCCAATAAATAGTTGAAACTGAATAAAACTAAAAGTGAACAAAATCTACGACTGAAATTTTTTTTCTAAATCAAAATAATTGTACTTTCAATAACTAATAGAAAATAAATCAATTTAAAATAAAACTAAACCTGAAATAAAAAATAAGGTAAACAGTAATAAAAAGTAGTAATAAAAAAGTAATAATAAAAAAACTATTAGAATGAAACATAAAAACATAAACCCAACTTCATTCAAAAAACAGAAAATACAAAAATAATCTTTATCCCAAATAAAATCTATTTCCAGTAACTAAATGGAAATTAAACTAAAACTAAAATTGAAATAAAATAAAATAAAATAAAATAGTAATATAAAGAATAAAAATTATAAAAATAAAAGCTAATCAAAATCTTAATAAAAACAGTTATATTATCGAAATAATATATTTAAAAAAATTCCCAAATAATATCCCTTTAATATTTTTATGAAATTCTAGTTTATGAAACACAACTGATATCTTCATGAACCCTCCTGAGCTCCTGTTTCTGCAGCCGAGTGAAGCTCGACTTATAAACACTAATAAACAAAGATCTATGCTGTGAGCGGAAGAACACTTGGTCTTCTCTCGTCCATCAGTCACACAGGTGTGAACTGAACGAAGGCTTCGGCTGAGAGAGAAGCAGCAGCTGTTCCAGTGGAGACTCTCGTCTGTAATCACTCATCCAGCTGTTCCTCCACTCTCATCCTAATCATCACCTACAGCTCAGCCTTCAAAACACAGTCAGACCCAACATGTTTACACTCTAAAGACAAATCAGTGAAACATTTCAGATGTCTCTTCTGCCCATCAAGGCTGCATTTGTTTGATCAGAAATACAGTAAAATAATGAAATTTAGTAGTATTGCACTGCAAAAAAAAAAAAAAAAAAAAAAAATATATATATATATATATATATATATATTTTTTTTTTTCTTCTTCCTTAATATTTTATTGTTTTCTAGTATAAATATCTACAGTTGTACACAAAAAATAAATAAATACAAATTAATTAATAAATTAAATTAAATTAAATTAAAAAAAAATTTAGTTTTTGCTTAAAACAGGTAAAAATATCTACCAATGGGGTGAGAAAAAAAATTAAAATTATCTTAATTCAAAGGCTAAACAAGATTATTTTTCTTACCCCAATTGCAGATATTTGCACTTGTTTTAAGCAAAAAATTAATTTTAGTAACATTTTCAAAAAACAACACATAATATCTTAAGTCATTTTACTTATCAAGTAAATGCATCTCAATTCCAGGTTTTGTAGATATTCATACAAAAAAAAGAAGAAGACATAAATACTGTGGAAGAGAATCTTGTCCTTTCAGTCATGACCCACAGCTCATGACCATAGGTGTCGCGTTCACTATGTCACGGGTGTTCGTAATGTAACGCAGGATAATAGGTGGGAGGTTTCACTTACCTGATTGAAGCACAGACCAGTCAAATCCCAAACAGGTGTGTTAAATCCAGTAATGAATGAGCGCGGGCTATAAGCGGGAGCGAGTATTCATTTTGGCATGTTGTCTCGTCAGGAGAGATGCGCCACCGGTAAGCTGCTGTTTTTATCCATTGAGTTTGTTGTCTGTTGCGTTACTGCTGTGCTGCCGTTACATGTGCGCGGTTTGTATGATTGAAAACTGTTACTTTGGTCACGCTGATAAAACCTTGTGTGCGGTCTGCTGTTTAATATTGTCGGCTCGATAGTATCCGTGGCTATATAAAAGGCAAATGTTTGAAATTGGAGCGTTTCACTGTCACACGAGTTACTTCCTGTTTGCAGTGCTGGATGGGTAATGTAGTTGATCACTTTACATTTTGTAATGGATTACTATGCTCAGCGATGCCACTTAGAACTACACTCACTGTTTTCACTTTGAGTCAACAGACTGAGAACGCTATTGGTTTAATGTGTAACATTGACATTGTATATTTGGTGTGTGTGAAGTTGTTGCATTTCTGTGTTAATATGCATGTGCTTTGTGTAGTCATTTAGTTTAAATACTAAGTATATTATGATATTTATAAGATTAAATACTGACTATATTGAAATTTATATTTTACTTATATTTGTATATGTTATAATATGTAATATATATTTATATTCAGATTTTATGGTATATGTATGTGGCTATCAATATTGTTGTTTACATTGTAACCTCTCCATTTCTCCAGGTTTATAACCTGCTGATGTGTGTGGACTAATCAATTGTTTATGAAAAATAAATCAGGGTAAATAAAAACCCACAACGAGTTGTAACAACGTGTCCTCTCCTGACGCCCCGTTCGGTGGGGATATTCTTAAAGAACCGAACAGTTATAAACCGCGGCCTACTGCACTGGATTGAATGCAGCTAAAACAGCCACGGACTGCTTCATTAAGGAAGCTCAATCAACCCAGGATCAGCTGGCCTCTCACTTCTTTGACTGACCCCAAGTTTATCATTAATCAAACTGCCCGTTGATCAAGGATAAAGGAGCTCGTGTGCACATTGGCATTGACGTCTCTCCAGTCAACACAAAGGGAGTAACAATGGCAGACTTGGAAAAGCTTAAAAGTGTGCGATCAAGAGCACAGGCTTCATTCACCAAAAGGGCTCATACTCTCACCAAACCGGGACTCTTGGAACCGACTGAAGTCCTCAGTGAATGGAAGATTTTCAGGACAGACTTTTCTAAAGTCATAGATGCGGGACATGAGTATGCTGAAGCCCTGAGAGAGTCAACGGATGAGGAGGTCATAGAATCTGCAAACCAAATTGAGGAGAAGACAGCGGAGTGTGAGAACAGGTTCCTCGAGGTAAAGAATGCCACCCAGGAAACCTTTTGGGCCAGCTATGCAGAGGAGGTGTTTTTTAAGCAGGTCAAAACAGCTGAGTCGGCCATCACTCAGGCAGAGGAAGAGGAAGTTAACCCTCGGAAGTCAGTCAAGGACCGTAGGCTAAGAAATAGAGGTCTTGAGAGAGAGGTCATTGAACTCAGAGAAATGCTAGTAGAGTGGAAGGAGTTGGTTCCTGGTTCGAGGGCATTAGATCTCAGGACACGCCACAAGACACTAAAGAAGAGGGTCCTGGCGTTGTCTGACAAACTGGAGGAGGACGAAGCAGACCAAGTGAAGGGTAGAGAAAGAAACCTGGAAGATGAAAGCAGCGCGGTTGGTGATCCGATACGAGATGCTCCTTTCATCTCTCTCCCTGACATGTCTGCCGATCTCCAGCTGAAGCCCAAAACGTATGCGGGGGCATTGAACATGAACACACGGCCCCTCTCACAGCAGAGCAGCCCGGAAAGGACCAAAGGAAACTTTAATCTCAAGCCTCAAATCAGCCTTGAAAGAGCACGGCTACCGACTTTCTCTGGTGACATGAGGGACTATTACCGCTGGAAGACTGAGTGGGAGGACCTACAAGAATTGGGTAACCCACAAGGTGTGGAATGTATAAAAAAGTTCCACTTATTAAATAGTCTCCACGAAAAGGTCAAGAAGGATCTCGTCCTATCTGGCTGTGGATCCGCCGACGATATGTTCAGGCTGCTGGACAGCAAATACGGGAACAAAGCAAAAATAGTCCTAATGATCACCAACGAAGTCCAGTCTCTTCCCCCTGTCAAAGGAAACAATCCAAGAAGAACCATTGAATTGATCCAGGCTGTTGAAAGAGCACTGTACAACCTCCAGATTCTTGGTGAAGAGGATGCCGTGAAGAACCGTGTTGTTGCTCAATCTCTTGAAAGCAAGCTTCCCAGTTCACTCAAGAAGGAGTGGATTATGCACAAAACTGACCCAGCAAACAGGTTCTCTCCAAAGTATCATTTTGATTGCCTCCTAGGATTCTTGAAAAGGCAAGAGGAGATTCTTGAGGAATTGGATCAGTTGGAGCCAAGCCCTGTGGACAAAGGCCCTGTGGAAAAGGGTGCTGCAGACTACCCAGATAAGAGAGGGAGGAAGGCTTTCACTAAATCCACAGCAGGTCAGAAGGACGACTATCCCTGCTGTACTGTCTGTGAAGATGACTCTCATGCTGGCAAGCTATTTGCGTGCAAGATCTTCAGGGAGCAAGATCTTTTAAGAAAAAGGGCCCATGTGAAGAAGCTAGGGTTGTGCTCCAAGTGTTTGAGGCCCCACCCCAAGGATGGTAAAGGATGCACACCCAGATACCTCTGCCCAAAAGTAGACTGTCGGAAAGGAGGGGTGTCGGACCACAATTACCTTCTGTGTCCTAAGCCACCGACTCCAAGGAAGAACAACAGCAGTGAGGAGCAGAGTACCATAAAAATTGGAGGAAAGAAACTTGGCCTAACCAACAAACAAGAGGAGTTTCTGGCAGAACTTACTCCAGAACAAAGAGAGAAATACAAGAATGCATTCTCAAACAAAATATCATCAACTGTATGTGCCAAGGCTGGAGATGGACTGCAAGAACATCCAGTGGTGATGATGCTGATGGAAGTGACGACAAACTCGGGATGCCTTATTGGCTCCCTAATCGACCTCGCATCTGATACCAATTACATCACCAATGAAACTGCTGATCGCCTTGGACTGTGCGGTGAGAACATCAGGCTTATAGTCCATGGAGTTGGGGGGATGAAGAAGACTGTCCTGACCAAACGATATTCTCTGCGGCTGAAGGTGAAGACATCCAAGGGAAAAGTGGCAGAGCATAGGATTCTCTGCTATGGCCTGGAAAACATCGCCGAGGTGACTCAATTAGTCACTGCCGAGCAACTGCAGAAGTTTTTCCCAAATGTACCCAGAGACGAACTGGTCCGTCCCACAAAGATTGACCTTCTTATCAGTCATCGGGAAGGTCGTCTTGTTCCCCAGCCAATCAGGATTGTGGAAGACCTCGTTCTCTGGGATGGTCCGCTAGGAAAGACCGTTGGGGGAACCCATCCCGATCTCATTGAGACAGTTGACATGGCCGTGTACTGCTCCGAAACTCACCTTGCAAGAACCATGAGATCAGCCTCGATGGCGTATAAAGAGACCATCATACCTCGGGAAGAGGAAGGAAATGCGCTTATCCGGAGCACAGCAACCGCCAACAAAGAGGTCTTCGAGTGGTTCAGGTGGGACAGTATCGGAGCTGCGTGCAGTCCTCAATGTGGCGGCTGCAAGTGTGGTAGGTGCCCCCCTGGAGGAAAAGAAATGACCCTTAAGGAAGAGCGGGACCTGGAAAAGATAAAAGAATGCCTAACATACGTGCTGGCGGACAAACACAGCAACTCTCCCCACTGGGACACAGCTTATCCCTGGAAGACAGACCTCACAGCACTGCCAAACAATCGGCAGGCAGTGGAGGCGACCTTCAGAAATACTGAGAAACGTCTGGAGAAAGAACCTGTGTGGAAGGCTGCATACAAAGAACAAATACATGAAATGGTTTCAAGAGGGGCTGCTGCAAAACTCACAAGGGAGGAAATTAACAACTGGGAAGGACCTAAATGGTACATCAGCCATCTGGTTGCACCGAACCCTCATTCCTCCTCAACCCCTGTGAGAATTGTGTGGAATAGTAGCCAAGAGTTCCGAGGCATAAATCTAAATGATCTCCTTCACAAGGGTCCTGATGTACTCAATCCCATCAGAGGTGTCCTTCTGAGGTTCAGGAGTGGACTCCATGCAGCACTGGGTGATGTAAAAAAGATGTATAACTCAGTGTGGCTGAAAGATGATGAAGTTCACCTCCACCGCTTTCTCTGGAGAGACAACCCTGAGGACAACATTGAGGAGTTTGCAGTCGTCAGAGTAAATATCGGCGATTAACCCGCAGGATGTATTGCCCAAGTTGCAATGAAAGAGACAGCCAACCTTCCTCAGTTTGCTGATATGATTGAAGAACGGCGAGCTCTGACTGAGGACAGCTATGTGGATGACATCCTGACCTCACACGATGACCTCAAGACACTGGAGAGGATCACCAAAGGGGTGGAGGAGATTTTGAGAGCGGGAGGCTTCTTCCTGAAACCATGGGTTCTGTCATGCCAAAGTGGGAGGAGTGGAGTCCCTTCTGAAACAACTGTACCCACGACCCTGGTACTGCCCAACCAAATGCATGATGGGGAGAACAAAGCGCTTGGGGTCGGTTACGAACCTGAGACAGACAAGCTCCGTTTGCTGACTTCTATCAACTTCTCTAAGAAAAGAGGGAAAATGAGGACAGGATTTAATCTGAGTATGGAGGATGTCAGGGAAGGAACACCAAATCCCCTTACCCGACGCATACTTCTTAGCCAGATTGCCGCATTATACGACCCGGTTGGTCTTGCCTCACCAGCCAAACAGAAGGGAGTGATGTTGGTACGAGAATCATTCCAGGAAGCTGGCAAGGACAACCCATCTAAAGACACATGGGATGCCCCTCTCTCACTAAAACTTAGAGAAGCCGCAATAACGCTCTTTGAAGAATTTGTGAGGCTTGGCCAGGTAAGGTTTGAGAGAAGCCTCACGCCTCCTGGAGCCATAGGCCCACCGACAGGGATCACGTTCTCAGATGGAAGCGAATCCTCCTATGGAGCCGTACTCTACCTGCGGTGGGAAATCCGAGACAAGGTGGTAATGAAGTTGGTGGAATCCAAGGCTAAACTCACCCCTCTCGACCAAAAGGGAGATGTGATCAAAGCAGAACTCTGTGGCGCGGTCTTCGCTACCCGCCTAAAAAAGTATTTTGAGAAGCACTGCCACATTAAAGTCAAGCAATGGATTCACTTTGTGGACAGCCAAACAATCCTGGCAGCCATCCAAAAGGACAGCTACGGCTTCCAGACCTTTTTCGCAAATCGAATCGGTGAGATTCAGAAAGCCGGACATGTGGAAGATTGGAGGTGGATTGAAGGCAGACGAAACATTGCTGACATTCTTACCAGAGGTGCAACTCCGGAGGAACTTAATGAAGGGTCAGAATGGCAGCAAGCCCCTGAGTTTCTGAAATGGCCTAAGACCGACTGGCCTATGAAGATGGCCAGTGAGATTACACCCTCTGCTGCTGAAGATGTGGGAAAACTTCAGCGGAAAGCCTTCTCAGCTGTGATTACCAGGGCCCAGTCAAAAGAAAGAACTGACCTTAACGGGCCTGACATCAAGGCGGACCTCAGACATGGGGTCAACGGTAGATCAACATCACCAGCTGTCCCGGGTGCAACATCAGTGGCAGGCAGACAGAGAAGGCCCTGGGCGATTGGTTTGGTACGTCTTGTGGAACCTCAACGCTTCAGTTCTCTGTCTAAGCTGTGTGGTTCCATAGCCTGGACTCGAAGGGCTGCGGAAACCTGGCTGAGAAAATGCCAGGCACCTGACTCATCAAAGTGGGAGGCAAACTGGTCTATCCTGTCAACTGAGGAGAGAGCGCAAGCTTTCCAAGACCTGGTCCTCGCAGCCCAAGATGGCAGTCAGTTCCTGGACTCAACACTGAACCGCTTGGTGGTCCACAGAGACGAGAGCACAGGAATCCTTCTCTGTGGAGGACGAATCCAGTCCTGGAAAGAAGATGGAACAGCTGTTCCTTTAATTCCATTTCGTTCATGGCTCGCAACACTACTGTCAAGAGAAGCTCATGACGAGAACCATGAAGGTGTTGCTGCCACGCTTCTGCGCACCAGGAGGAAGGCATGGATTGTGCAAGGTCGGAGGATAGTAAAGAAAGTTGCAAACAACTGTATTACATGTCGCAAACTGAAAGGGAAGATGTGCCAGCAGATGATGAGTGATCTGCCGCCAGAACGCTCACAGCGTGCTAACCCATTTGAGTATACCACACTAGACCTCTTTGGCCCCTTTGAAATCAAGGATGCTGTCAAGAAAAGAACAGGAAAAAAAGTTTGGGGCATAGTATTCTGTTGCATGGCATCAAGGGCAGTCCATGTGGACCTCGTTGACGACCAATCATCGGAAAGCTTTCTCCAAACTTACTCTCGCTTTGTAGCATTGAGAGGCAATCCCAGAAAATTGTGGTCAGATAGGGGAACCAATTTCATTGGAGCTAAACCTGCCCTACAAGACTTGCATAGGTACTTAGCTACCTTACGGGAAGCATCCATAGAAGACAAAGCCGCCAAGAATGGGACAGTGTGGGCATGGAACTTTCATCCGGCTGACGCACCTCATCGCAACGGGTCTGCGGAAGCTGCAGTTAAGCTCATAAAAAGGGCTCTCACTAGCCTCGGAGGGACAACAAGCTCACTCACCTGGGGTGAGCTCCAAACCCTCTTCTACCAGGCAGCTAACCTCACCAATGAAAGGCCGATTGACGCCAGGGCACAAGAACAAGAAGACTCTATAGAGTATTTGACCCCCAATACTCTGCTTCTCGGGAGGACCAGGCAAGGGGGAGATACAGGAGGAATTGACTTGTGCACCCATCCCTGGCGCCGTCTCAGATCCATCCAGATTGGTGTGGATATGTTCTGGAAAAAGTGGAGTGAACTGGCCGGACCTAACTTATTCATTCGGCCAAAGTGGCACCAGACCCAAAGAAATGTAGCGATAGGTGACATTGTTTGGATTGCTGATCAGAACGCACTGCGAGGGCAATTCCGGCTCGGACGGATCCAGGCCGTGTACCCTGACAAAAAAGGACTTGTGAGAGACGCGGACGTTAAGACGTGTGCAGGCCCCCCTGCCTCCCTAATAGTTGGGCAACTGAAGAGGAATACTCAGCAGCTGACGTCAGTCATCCTACGGCGAGACGTGAGGAGACTGGTAGTCCTCATCCCTGTGGAAGACCAGTGACTCCTAGACCTCGTCTCTTCGGCCACCAATTCTCCAGGCGCTGCCTAAACACCCAAACCCCCAATTCTGAAGGCATTACCTCAGGATAACTCTCTCTCTCTCTCTCTCTCTCTTTCTCTCTCACTGGTTGGTATGCTTCTATGCTGCCTTCACCACCACTTGCACCACCATTCACGAAGAATGAAGAGTACATACCCCATATGACCAAACCTGGCAGAACACCACACATCTGTCAGGGGAGGTGCTTGAACAATGACAATGGTGTCCTATTCTTCACAAAAAAAAAAAAAAAAAAAAAAAAAAATTGTGTGTATTATGTGGTGTAATGTTTTGCCTGTGACCGCCTTAAATCACATGATCAGTCAGTCAAGTGGGAGGTGTCGCGTTCACTATGTCACGGGTGTTCGTAATGTAACGCAGGATAATAGGTGGGAGGTTTCACTTACCTGATTGAAGCACAGACCAGTCAAATCCCAAACAGGTGTGTTAAATCCAGTAATGAATGAGCGCGGGCTATAAGCGGGAGCGAGTATTCATTTTGGCATGTTGTCTCGTCAGGAGAGATGCGCCACCGGTAAGCTGCTGTTTTTATCCATTGAGTTTGTTGTCTGTTGCGTTACTGCTGTGCTGCCGTTACATGTGCGCGGTTTGTATGATTGAAAACTGTTACTTTGGTCACGCTGATAAAACCTTGTGTGCGGTCTGATGTTTAATATTGTCGGCTCGATAGTATCCGTGGCTATATAAAAGGCAAATGTTTGAAATTGGAGCGTTTCACTGTCACACGAGTTACTTCCTGTTTGCAGTGCTGGATGGGTAATGTAGTTGATCACTTTACATTTTGTAATGGATTACTATGCTCAGCGATGCCACTTAGAACTACACTCACTGTTTTCACTTTGAGTCAACAGACTGAGAACGCTATTGGTTTAATGTGTAACATTGACATTGTATATTTGGTGTGTGTGAAGTTGTTGCATTTCTGTGTTAATATGCATGTGCTTTGTGTAGTCATTTAGTTTAAATACTAAGTATATTATGATATTCATAAGATTAAATACTGACTATATTGAAATTTATATTTTACTTATATTTGTATATGTTATAATATGTAATATATATTTATATTCAGATTTTATGGTATATTATGTATGTGGCTATCAATATTGTTGTTTACATTGTAACCTCTCCATTTCTCCAGGTTTATAACCTGCTGATGTGTGTGGACTAATCAATTGTTTATGAAAAATAAATCAGGGTAAATAAAAACCCACAACGAGTTGTAACAACGTGTCCTCTCCTGACGCCCCGTTCGGTGGGGATATTCTTAAAGAACCGAACAATAGGTGAGGGTAGGAACATTGATCGACCGGTAAATCGAGAGCTTTGCCTTGCAGCTCAGCTCCTTCTTCACCACAACAGATGGGTACATCGACCGCATCACTGCAGAAGCTGCATCTATCCGCCTGTCAATCTCCCGCTCCATCCTTCCCTCACTTGTAAACAAGACCCCAAGATACTTGAACTCCTCCACTTGAGGCAGGAGCTCTCCACCAACCTGAAGGGGACATGCCACCCTTTTCCGGCTGAGAACCATGGCCTACTAATTCTAGGTACTAATTCTCATCCCAGCCGCTTCACACTCGGCTGCAAACCGTCCCAGTCCATGCTGAAGGTCCTGGCCCGATGAAGCCAACATGGCAACATCATCTGCAAAAAGCAGAGACAAAATCACTTGGTCCCCAAACCGGACACCCTCCGGCCCCTGTCCATAAAAGTAATGAAAAGGACCAGTGATAAAGGCAGCCCTGCCGGGAGTCCAACATGTACTGGGAACAAGTCTGACTTACTACCGGCAATGCGAACCAAGCTCCTGCTCAGGGACCGGACAGCCCTTAACAGAGGGCCCCGTACACCATACTCCCAGAGCACCCCTCACAGGAGGCCGTGAGGGACACAGTCAAATGCCTTCTCCAAATCCACAAAACACATGTGGATTGGTTGGGAAAACTCCCATGAACCCTCCAGAACCCTGGTGAGGGTATAAAGCTGCTCCAGTGTTCCATGAACGGGATGAAAACCTAATTGTTCCTCCTGAATACCGTTGGCCGAATTCTCCTCTCCAGTACCCTGGCATAGACTTTCCCAGGAAGGCTGAGGAGCATGATGCCTATCGCTGTTTTCTTTTCTCCTCTCCTCTCTCTCGCTCCAGTTTTTCACAAGTTCATCAAACAACCGCAGTAAGAATATTTCATCAAGCACGGTGAGTAATGGCTTCTCCTGCTATTGTTATTTGCACCTCTTGCCACATGTACAGTTTATCTATCTCTGTCGCAGATGAGGGATTCACATGTGATAAATGCAGGGAAATAGTTAGGCTGACAGAGAAGATTTCAGAATTAGAGACACGCATCCAAACTTTAATTGAGGACAGTAAGAATGTTAGGGCTCTAGATACGGCTTTGGATGCGTCTAGCTCAGGGATTCCTGTACATTGTTCGGTTCCGGCAACAGAGCCCCTGCAGCAGGGCAGCTGGTTGACATTGAGGCAGCGTAGTCGTGGGTCAAAATACCACTCTTCTGTTCCGATCACATTAAACAGGTTCTCCCCACTCAGTGATGAACCCACTGAGAAACCTGATGAAAGTGCTCTAGTTATTGGTGATTCTATTGTACGGAACGTGAATATAGAGACACCAGCCACCATAGTCAAATGTTTACCGGGAGCCAGAGCGCCTGACATCTTGGCAAATTTAAAAGTGCTGGCTAATGCTAAACGTAAATACAGTACGTCACAGAGGTCAGTTAATTCTCAGCACATAGAGACTCTTTCACCTAGATATCACACTATAGAGACTGTGTCTGTTCCCGAACTAGAAAATACAAAAAACGTCCAAACCAAGTTAAGATTAACAATTTAATTGAGGTTCAACAAATAAAAAACAGATGCAATATGGATAAACAAATGTAATATGGATGTGCTCTGTTTGACAGAAACCTGCCTAAAACCTGATGATTACATTATTTTAAATGAGTCCACCCCCCAAGATTACTGTTATAAACATGAGCCGCGTCTAAAAGGCAAAGGGGGAGGTGTTGCTTCAATTTAAAACAACGTTTTCAGGATTTCTCAGAGGATAGGCTTCAAGTTTAACTCGTTTGAAGTAATGGTGCTTTATATAACATTATCCAGAGAAACAAATGTTAATGATAAATCGCCTGTTATGTTTGTACTAGGTACTGTATACAGGCCACCAGGGCACCATACAGACTTTATTAAAGAGTTTGGTGATTTTACATCCGAGTTAGTTCTGGCTGCAGATGAAGTTTTAATAGTTGGTGATTTTAATATCCATGTTGATAATGATGCATTGGGATCAGCATTTATAGACATTCTGAACTCTATTGGGGTTAGACAACACGTTTTAGGACCTACTCATTGTCGAAATCATACTCTAGATTTAATACTGTCACATGGAGTTGATGTTGATAGTGTTGAAATTATGCAGCCAAGTGATGATATCTCAGATCATTATTTAGTTTTGTCCAAACTTCATATAGCCAAAATTGTAAA
This sequence comes from Carassius carassius, assembly GCF_963082965.1. Classification (NCBI taxonomy): domain Eukaryota; kingdom Metazoa; phylum Chordata; class Actinopteri; order Cypriniformes; family Cyprinidae; genus Carassius; species Carassius carassius. The sequence goes on from NC_081761.1 coordinate 937,245, forward strand.
TTCTACTTCTTGTTACAAGTATGGAAGAACCATCACTTCTACTACAAAAGACTGCTTTTTAAGTTATCTTCCTGATGTATCCAAATTCCTTAGCATATCCAAAACCTCAGAACAACTTGATGATGTAACAGAAACTATGGACTCTCTCTTTTCTAGCACTTTAAATACAGTTGCTCCTCTACGCTTAAGGAAGGTTAAGGAAAACAGTTTGACACCATGGTATAATGAGCATACTCGCACCCTAAAGAGAGCAGCCCGAAAAATGAAGCGCAGCTGGAGGAAAACAAAACTAGAGGTATTTCGTATTGCTTGGCGGGAAAGTAACATATCCTACAGAAAAGCATTAAAAACTGCTAGATCCGATTACTTTTCTTCTCTTTTAGAAGAAAACAAACATAACCCCAGGTATTTATTCAATACAGTGGCTAAATTAACGAAACATAAAGCCCCAACAAGTGTTGACATTTCCCAACACCACAGCAGTAATGACTTTATGAACTACTTTACTTCTAAAATCGATACTATTAGAGATAAAATTGCAACCATTCAGCCGTCAGCTACAGTATCGCATCAGACAGTGCCCTATAGACCCCCTGAGGAAAGGTTCCACTCATTCTCTACTATTGTCAAGTCAAGTCACCTTTATTTATATAGCGCTTTAAGCAAAATACATTGCGTCAAAGCAAATGAACAACATTCATTAGGAAAACAGTGTGTCAATAATGCAAAATGATAGTTAAAGGCAGTTCATCATTGAATTCAGTGATGTCATCTCTGTTCAGTTAAATAGTGTCTGTGCATTTATTTGCAATCAAGTCAACGATATTGCTGTAGATGAAGTGACCCCAACTAAGCAAGCTAGAGGCGACAGGGGCAAGGAACCGAAACTCCATCGGTGACAGAATGGAGAAAAAAAACCTTGGGAGAAACCAGGCTCAGTTGGGGGGCCAGTTCTCCTCTGACCAGACGAAACCAGTAGTTCAATTCCAGACTGCAGCAAAGTCAGATTGTGCAGACGAATCATCTGTTTCCTGTGGTCTTGTCCTGGTGCTCCTCAGAGACAAGGTCTTTACAGGGGATCTGTATGTGAGGCTCTAGTTGTCCTGGTCTCGCTGTCTTTCAGGGCAGTAGAGGTCCTTTCTAGGTGCTGATCCACCATCTGGTCTGGATACGTACTGGATCCGGGTGACTGCAGTGACCCTCTGATCTGGATACAGACTGGATCTGGTGGCTACGGTGACCTGGGAATAAGAGAGAAACAAACTAATATTAGCGTAGATGCCATTCTTCTAATGATGTAGCAAGTACATAGGGTGTTATGTGAAGTGTTCCCTGTTCCGGTTTACCTAATTAATGCAGCCTAAAAATCCTTTAACGGATTTGGATATTAAAAGCATATTAGTATGTGTGACGAGTGGGGCGGGGCCGAGGGACATGGGAGCGAGGCCGGGGGAGTAATTGGAGATGAACTACACCTGTTCATCCCACCGGTCTCGAGGCCCATGGAGGAGATGGAAGGATATAAAACTGGAGCGACGACAGTGAAGGACGAGAGAGGACCAGGCCTGGGCTTTTAGTTGTGTTTTGGTTTTTATTTTATGCGCACCAGTCGTCCGTGAGGGGCTGGTGCGCTGTTTTGTGTTTATTTTGTTATTAAAATGTTTTTGATTGTCCGCCGGTTCCCGCCTCCTTCTTCCGGATGAATATGAAGGTTGATATAGTTACAGTGGTGCCGTAAGCCCGGGAGAAGGAGGGACGCGCTGCTGAAGATCCCTCGCCACTGTGGTGAATCCGCGGTGCCAACGAGCTGGCGAGGAGTGTGCCGCCATGGACGCTCGAGGCGGTGGGCTGGAGCGAGTTGCCGGGGACGGGCGAGCTCGCTACCGGCCGCCCACGATGTGGAGAGACGGCTGCCGTCCGTGAGGGAGCGGAGGAGTCGGCGCCGTTCGCCAGGTGGCCGGAGCCTGCTGCCATCCGCCGGAACGGGGAGGAGCAGGGAACGGGGGACTCCTGCCGGCTGCCCAAAACCGGAGGAGCCGTCGCCGTCCACCGGGCGGCGGAGGAGTGTCGTGCCGTCCGCCGAGGGCCGTCCAGTGCCACCGCCAGGCACCGCGGAGGAGATCGCCCAGCTGGTGGAGGGCCGAGCAGCGGTGCGTCTGGGAACCGGAATTTTTTTTTTTTTTTCCTCTCTCCCCTCTCTCGTCTCTGTCGCTCCTCCTTCCATCTCCTTTTCTCTCGCCTCGTCTGTCCTACCCCCAGGTTCCCGCAGGTCCCCGTGAGCGGCCCCCCCCGGAGGGAGGGGGGGGGGGAGTAGAGCGCAGTCTCGGGAGTACCCCCCGGCCTGCGAGGGGCGATGGGGGTATGTGACGAGTGGGGCGGGGCCGAGGGACATGGGAGCGAGGCCGGGGGAGTGATTGGAGATGAACTACACCTGTTCGTCCCACCGGTCTCGAGGCCCATGGAGGAGATGGAAGGATATAAAACTGGAGCGACGACAGTGAAGGGAGAGAGGACCAGGCCTGGGCTTTTAGTTGTGTTTTGGGTTTTATTTTATGCGCACCAGTCGTCCGTGAGGGGCTGGTGCGCTGTTTTGTGTTTATTTTGTTATTAAAATGTTTTTGATTGTCCGCCGGTTCCCGCCTCCTTCTTCCGGATGAATATGAAGGTTGATATCGTTACAGTATGTTATGTGTATGCCAGGTTAAAGAGATGGGTCTTTAATCTAGATTTAAACTGCAAGAGTGTGTCTGCCTCCCGAACAAAGTTAGGTAGGTTATTCCAGAGTTTGGGCGCCAAATAGGAAAAGGATCTGCCGCCCGCAGTTGATTTTGATATTCTACGTAGGTATTTTGATATTATACGTATGAGTTTTGAGAACGTAGCGGACATAGAGGATTATAATGTAAAAGGAGGTAATTCAAATACTGATGTGTTAAACCATTCAGGGCTTAATAAGTAATAAGCAATATTTTAAAATCTATACGATGTTTGATAGGGAGCCAGTGCAGTGTTGACAGGACCGGGCTAATATGGTCATACTTCCTGGTTCTAGTAAGAACTCTTGCTGCTGCATTTTGGACTAGCTGGAGTTTGTTTACTAAGCGTGCAGAACAACCACCCAATAAAGCATTACAATAATCTAACCTTGAGGTCATAAATGCATGGATTAACATTTCTGCATTTGACATTGAGAGCATAGGCCATAATTTAGATATATTTTTGAGATGGAAAAATGCAGTTTTACAAATGCTAGAAACGTGGCTAAGGAAAGATTGCGATCAAATAGCACACCTAGGTTCCTAACTGAGGACGAAGAATTGACAGAGCAGCCATCAAGTCTTTGACAGTGTTCTAGGTTATTACAAGCAGAGTTTTTTGGGTCCTATAATTAACACTTTTTTCAGAATTTAGCAGTAAGAAATTACTATGCGACTATGCATTCCTTTAGTTTTTCAAATTGGTGTGTTTCACTGGGCCGTTAAGAAATATAGAGCTGAGTATCATCAGCATAACAGTGAAAGCTAACACGGATGATTCTTCTGCACAATCTGACTTTGCTGCAGCCTGGAATTGAACTACTGGTTTCGTCTGGTCAGAGGAGAACTGGCCCACCAACTGAGCCTGGTTTCTCCCAAGGTTTTTTTTTCCATTCTGACACCGATGTGGCTTGCAAATAAATGCACAGACACTATTTAAATGAACAGAGATGACATAACTGAATCCATGATGAACTGCCTTTAACTATCATTTTGCCACACTGACACACTTATCAATGTTGTTCAGTTGCTTTGACGCAATGTATTTTGTTTAAAGCGCTATATAAATAAAGGTGACTTGACTTGACTTGACTTGCTGCAGAGATGTGTCAGCCAAGACAGCCCCACAACATCCAGAGACTTGAGGTACTCAGGGTGGATCTCATCCACCCCTGGTGCCTTGCCACCGAGGAGCTTTTTAATTACCTCAGTGACACCAGCTTGGGTGATGGACAAGTCCATCTCTGAGCCCTTAGCCTCAACTGAAGGCATGTCGATAGGGTTAAAGAGATCCTCGAAGTATTCCTTCCACCGTCCGACGATATCCCCAGTTGAGGTCAACAGTTGCCCACCTCCAAACTCCTCCCAGACCCGAGTTTTTGACTCAACAACCACCCGAGCTGCAGCCCGCTTGGCCTGCCTTTACCCATCTGCTGCCTCAAGAGTCCTGCAAGCCAGCCCGGACTTCCGGTGTCCACCACTGGGTTCGGGGATTGCTGCCTCGACAGGCAACAGAGACCTTACGGCCACAGCTCCGAGTGGCCGAATTGACAATGGAGGTGGAGAACATGTTCCACTCTGACTCAATATCTCCAGCCTCTGTCGGAATCTGGTCAAGGCTCTGCCGGAGGAAGGAATTGAAAATCTCTCTGACAGAGGGCTCCGCCAAACATTCCCTCCGCCCCTCTCTTTACCCAAGTGTCCAAGACATACTGGCGGAGGTCAGACAAAACGACCACAAAGTCCATCATCGACCTCCAGCCTAGGGTGTCCTGGTGCCACGTGCACTGATGGACACCCTTATGCTTGAACATGGCACAGAAGTCCAATAACATAACACGACTCCAAACAAACACCACATTATTGAATGCCTCCAAGATTAACACAATTATAATTTCTTATATAAACAGTATAGCTTTTTTTTCATATTTTTCAGTCAGGGTTCAAACAGCTGTAACTTTGAGAGTCGTTGGCGAAAAATGATCAAACTTTTACATAAGTCTGAATGATCTTGAAAGTTTGAAAGAGAAGCTCTGGTTAACTTTATGAGTAATGGACTTGACATTTCTGATATATTGTAACCTCCTGGATCTTTGATATCTGTGCTGTGGATTTTCCACTGTTCCAGATATATGGCCGAAGGCCTTAACCACGTCAAACAGTGAAATGATCTGCACAAAAATCGGCACGCTGCTCTTTGCACATTTTTCATGACAAATGCATAGAAATACTACATTTGAAAGAACATCAAAACTGCTTACTGTATGTCTTTAGATTTGTCTTTAAACGTATTTAAATCAGCCTGGCTTGCTGTTGAAATTAATAAGCTTATAATAAACCACTGATAGTTCTGAATATTTAAGATTAGGACTGAAGATTGCAGTAATAATGACAGAGTAGCTATTAATTCTGCTGTGTGTAGAAATGTTTGCTGCACGCTGATTATCATCTGGGACCGAAGCCAAAACCAATAGCTTACATTTATTCTCTTAATGAACATAAAGTAAGTAAACAAACCTCTGTGAAGCTCAACTGGTTCTGAAAGCGATCTGAACTGTCTAATAATGTTGATTTATTGAAAGGAGACGTTCTGTAGTTGTCTTTAAAGTGCTATATAAATAAATGTGACTTGATGTTCTCCAGCTGAACGCACGATAGAGTCAGCTCTGCTTCTTTAGAGTCAAGAGAGACTAGTTGTTGGGGCTTTATTATGGATAATTAAATGTGCATTCTGTAAATAATTACAAAGATTTATTGTTAATTTTGTATTTTTTCTTTTAGTTGTTTTTTGCTCGCATTATTATATTCACTGCAAAAAGCAAAACAAGTAGTGTTTTTATTTAATTTTATTTTATTTTATAATCAAGATACATTTATTTGAGAAGCAAAAACATCAATATTTCATTGACTGATTGTATCTTAGTCTTTATTTATTTTTTCCATCTTTTTTCAAGAGTTTATATCAAAATAAATCTTTTTTTTCTGAGAAATGTTTAAAAAAGTGTGTGTGTGTGTGTGTGTGCGTGTGTGTGTGTGTTTGTATGTGTGTGTTTGTGCACATCTAAGTTGTAAATAAACAAGAAAAACACGTTTCTATGCTTCAAAATTTCCCATTTATTTCAATGCTGTGTTTGCTCGTGTTATTTTTCTTACCCCATGTTTATTTATTATTTATTTTTTTTACATGTTTTTTACAAGCAAAAAATCTATTTACTTATTTATTTATTGCTTTTGCAGTGTTGTCCTTTAAAACATGTCAAGCTGATTTTTCACGAAAGGCAGATGTCCCTCTTGACTCTGTGCAGTTTTAACCGTGATGGCACACGTTCACTGCTCCAGACGCTCATATCTTGACATTGACGCTGTCCACGTTCACCGTTCCTCTCTTCCATTCCTTCTCTAGCGTCATTTCTGGGAAAGCGTACGTCAGGAGTGAGATATTAACCGAGGAACGGCCTCTATTTTCATTGCATTCCACATTAGCTTTCTGTAACTCCAGAACTGAATGAAGGCCCTTACGTAAAACTTGAACCTGTCTTAACCTTTAACCTTCACCTGTGACCTCTGCTCTTAACCCGATCTTAACCCTGACCCCAAACACTCATATCCGTACACTCAGGAATGTGTGTTTACTTTCAATTCATTAAGAAAATACAGACAAACACAGCTAAACCTGGACCTGATTATCCCCTTATGAGTTTTTTTTTTGCCAAAAATATCTAATGTAATCACCGTAATGTTTTTCCAAACCTTCATGAGAGAGTTATGGTGAAGAGGGCTGAAATTTGCATGTTTGGGTATATAAATATATATATATATATATATATATATATATATAGTCATTGTCAGACATGTTTGTTCCATGCATATATTTGATTTTAAAAGTCATTTATTTATATTTATATTTTTACTTCAAAAGTAATTTTTATTTATGTTTTAATTTGTTTTTGTCATGTTGTCTTGCAGGTTTGTTCCATGCACAAATTTCTGAATTTATTATTATTTGTTATGTTTTTATATATTTTTTCTTTGGTCAATAATTTTTCCTCCTCACATAAATATTAAAAATGTTTTATATTATATTATATTATATTATATTATATTATATTATATTATATTATATTATATTATATTATATTATATTATATTATATTATATATCTTTGTCATGCTTCTTCCTAACACAAATACAACTTCAGAAAACTATCAAATTCAATAGTGCACAGGTCGAATTGTTATTATGATGATTTTTATATCACATGTACAGCATTTAGTTTGCAATACCGGTTTGAAATGACTTGATTGGTGAGCAAATAATACCCTAATTTTAATTTCTGTGTGCACTATGGTGTCTTTATTCATACTGGTGGCTTTGAGAGAAAGAGAAACAGACCTCCAACAAAGCTGTGGTTTTGATTGGGGCACAGCTTCAGACGAGCCGTTAATAAGTGGACTCATCAAACATAAAAGAATCAGGAAGACAGGCAGTGTTCTGATGCATCACATTATTTATCACACACTAATATCGCCTGCGCTTCTAATTGAATGTGACACAGTGAAATGATCAAAGCATATTGCAGGACAAGCAACTCTGTTCTGCTTTCTTTCCAGCTTCATCCATTTCCAGGATCCATCCTAATCTGACAGTCATGTTCTGATAACAGACATCAACCCCATGCTGCATGTGCTGCACACCATGGATCAAACGTAAGCAATTAGTGCACTACAGTCCGGATCCGATCCCTGGATTGCTTCCATCTGGACTATGAATAATTTCTCATAACTCCATGCGAAAACATGCTTTCCTGACTGAAAACAGTTCTGCAAAAGCAAAATATACCATGACAAGACATATGGTGTAGGATTTACTCCTGAAAAGTTTCACGCAGAAATTACTCGTAAATTTTGCAAATAATTACAAAGAAACGACAAGCAATGCATTGACTTCAAATTAAATTTTGAAGCAGAAGGACTGAAATAGTATTTTCTTGTAAAACATGCATATTATCTTTGTGTTTTGCAATGTAGCCTTAATGTTGTGTGGTATTTGCAATATATACTGTACATATATATATATATATATACTTGGAATTTCAAAAAATGCAGTGCTATGTAGTTGAAATGAATTTATTTACAAAAATATGCATTATGGTTATGTAATATATTAAACAGTTTTTGAGTGAATTTTCCATACTGCTCACTGATATTCTTAGCAATTTTGTGTTTGAACTGATGCAACATAAGTCTATGGTTCTTTTCCTACTCAGCACAGTAAATCTGTCTTTACACTGCAAAAACAACAATTACAGACAGTCAGATTTGTAATGTTATGTGGTATTTGCAATTTCTTTAATACTTTATGAAATTTCAATAAAGAGGCCTTACTGTGCAGTTATGTAATATATTACAGTTTTTGAATGACATTTCCATAGCGTTCCCTGATATTCTTAGCTTCTAGAAAGCAAATTTGTGTTGAATATATTTTATGGTCTTTTTTGTCATTTTCAGATCTGGTCAGTAGCTGACTCGCATTAATGTTCTTTGTATGCATTCTGCTTTTGTGTTCAGCTGAAGACAAACATCAGGATTCGATCAACATGAGGTTGAGTAAATGATGAGACAATGATAATTTTTGATTTACTTTGAAAAGATTTGGACTTTATCTCTATGTGCATATCATGTAGGCCGTGCATCCAGACCAAGATCAAACAAATAAATCAACATATTAACAGTAAGTGTTACAGTTCTGGTTCCAAAACCAAGTGTGTTCCCTTGAAAGCGCAGAATGTAACCTTTAAAAATACATTGTTTCGATCAGATTCTAACAGCATCACATGCATTTTTAACAGATGCAGCGGACCCATAATGCATTGCATTGCATCTTGAATAAACAGTTCATGCTATTAGTTCAACGGTATGATAACAGTGAGCGGGAGGACTCGTCCATTCCTGCTTACTGCAGTATTTTGCTTTAGACAGCAAACTAAGGTTTGGAACAGAATACCTTTGTCAGCATTCATCCACTGTCCCTCTAAAGTATTGTAATATGGACACAATAATTTCTCCCCTGTTGCTTCAATTGTGAAAAAGCGTCTGGTGTGCAGTCAGTCTAGCACAGTCCGGCATCTCTGCTTTAATCAGGATTCTTCAAGCACTGTTGCATCACAGTTAAATATACAAACAATGAATGGATAGAAAGCATCTGACGTATCCAGGAGCTGTAACTGTACATTGTGAGCATAGGCTCTTGTTCCTGACCCTGTGAGAGCAGAGAACAGCTGTACACAGCCGTCCAACACCAGCAGCGCTGCAGAGTCACACTGACCCCTACAGTCACAGCACAGCAACAAACCACTGCGCTACAGATCTGACTGTGACTGTGCTGGAGGATTTATGCCATGATTCTCAGCTGCTCTGTGCTGTGGTTTCGCTTTGGTGCATCGCTATGCAGTTTATAGGGTGTTCCGGGGGTTGCTAGGGCGTTTGAGGTGCAGTTGCTATGGTGTTCTGAGGGGTTGCTAGGGCGTTTGATCTGCAGTTACTAGGGTGTTCCGGGGGTTGCTAGGGCGTATGATCTGCATGTGCTAGGGTGTTCCGGGGGGTTACTAGGGCGTTTGATGTGCAGTTGCTAGGGTGTTCCAGGGGGTTGCTAGGGCGTTTGATGTGCAGTTTCTAGGGTGTTCTGAGGGGTTGCTAGGGCGTTTAATGTGCAGTTGCTAGGGTGTTGCGGGGGGTTGCTAGGGCATTTGATGTGCAGTTGTTAGGATATTCTGAGGGGTTGATAAGGCATTTGATGTGCAGTTGCTAGGGTGTTCTGGGGTTGCTACAGCGTTTGATGTGCAGTTGCTAGGTTGTTATGGGGTTGCTAGGGTGTTTGAAGTGCAGTTGCTATGGTGTTCTGGGGGTTGCTAGGGTGTTTGATGTGCAGTTTCTATGGTGTTCTGGGGTTGCTAGGGCGATTGATGTGCAGTTGCTAGGGCACTTGATGTACAGTTGCTAGGGTGTCCTCGGGGTTGCTAGAGCGTTTGATGCGCAGTTTCTAGGGTGTTCTGGGGTTGCTAGGGCGTTTAATGTGCAGTTGCTAGGGTGTTCTGGGGTTGCTAGGGCGTTTGATGTGCAGTTGCTAGGGTGTTCTGTGGGTTGCTAGGGCGTTTGATGTGCAGTTGCTAGAGTGTTCTGGGGTTGCTATGGATTGTTAGGATGTAGGGTGGTTGCTATGCAGTTACTATGGTGTTTCATGTGCAGTTGCTAGTGCTTTCTGGGTGGTTGCTATGCAGATGCTAGGGTGTTCTGAGAGGTTGCTAGTGGGTTATGAGTGGTTGCTAGGGTGTTTGATGTGCAGTTGCTAGGGTTTTGTGAGGGATTGCTAGGGTGATTTCTCTGCAGTTGCTAGGGATTTCGGGGTGGTTACTATGCAGTTGCTAGAGTGTTCTGAAGGGTTGCTAGGGTAATTGATGTGATGTGATTGCAATGTAGCTTCTAGGGTGTTCTGGGTGATTCCTGTGTGGTTGGGGTGCTATTTGTGATTGCTGGGGTGTTTTGTGTGAATGCTGAGTGGTTGTTAGGATGTTCTGGGTGGTATGTGGTAACTTTGTCTTTATGTTAATTTCTTCCAAATCTCTGTGATCTTCTGCTTGCTAGATATGGCCCGGATCTCTCCTTCAGTATGCATTAAAATGCAGTGTTTTTTTTTTCACAAATTCTAGCAGTGACTAGTATATCTTTATTCAGAGGATCAATCGAGTCCGTTCACTCTCTGTGGTTTTCCAGGTTGTTTTCTTGAGAGTTCTTGAGCGTGTAGGAGTCGCTGGTCTTTGAACTTGCAGGTCCAAACACGCCTGATGAATGAAGCTCTACTCACCTCTCCATAAGAGCAGATCCCTGTCCTTTCATTTTTTTGGCCCTAATTACCCATAATCCTCAGTAAGCCTCTAAAAGTCAGCCAAAACCCACTGTTGGAGAATAGGGAGTCTGTCTGAAGATTAGAGCATTCGCTTCTCTCACAAGTCTAGAAATGATGACAATGGTTTCTTACCCAGAGTTCCTCATACTTTGATTTTGCTGTTTTATCATTGGTTGAAATGCTTTTATGTCCGAGTCACTGAGCGATGGACGAGGCCTGAAGTGTCGGTTCCTTCAATGGAATGATTTTTCCCACTTGCGGCTGGAATAAAGTGATGAGGGAAAGTTGTTGGCACTTGTGATGTGTGGGTGAACATGGCTGCTATCGCCGCAGAACTGTATAAACATGATTCTCCAGACATGTGCAACAAATCAATAAACCAATGCCTGCAGATGACTAAAAAATCTTCCTCCTGTCAATGTAAACTATTAGAATTGTCCTCTATACAAATATGTGAATGCTAGCACTCCAGGCTATGCTGTATACTTTCTTTGTGACCCTATATTTCATTTTAAGTCCAATGTTAACTCAAGTCCAGATTTTGTTTGATCTGCTTATTTTAAGAAACATAAATCAGTCCACGTTTAGTCATGCAAATATACTGTATCTACCGTAGTATAATCCTAAAGGTGAACTGGTTCACAAATTTTGAATATGTATACATTTCTAACGTCTTAAGTAGAATACTAAAATGTTTTATTTTTAATATTCTAAGATCATGAAAATGTCCAGTTTTCTTGTTGTGAATAAAACGTTATTTAAAAGTTCCTAAAAAGTTTCTTTCAATTTTTTTTTATAACGATTTTCTCCCAAAATGTAACCTTATTTCAATTCACTAGTTCACGCTTACATATAATTAGCTGAGGTATGGTATGCATATTTGCCGTGCTGTTATAAAGTGAACTCAAAGTGAGGAGATGGGGTGGAGGAGGGATGCTGATAAAACGTTAATGGATAGAGGTAAGTCAGCGATATTTATACTATGGGATTGATTATGGTCCACCTGTGTTGATTAGGCTAAGTATCTGATGCACTCCTACCAAATCTTGTTAATAAAAACATCATTTTTTTATTTTACATTCTAAGAGCGTTAAAAGGTCCAAAGGTTAAACGATTTTTGACGTAATTAGAATGTTAAAGGTTACAAACAAAATTACTTTCACCAAAAACAAATAACACCATGAGGAAGTTAAGAGAATGATCTCAGAATGTTTTCTTTCAACATTATGAGAATGTATACAGTATGTTCCATAAACATTACTTTAAGAATGTTTTATCCTAACAATCATATAACAATTACAAAAAAAGTTTTGAGAAATGTTGAGACCTGTATTATCCTACCACCCAGAATTGTGAGATATATTAAATTGGTCTAATGAGTAAAACTCATTGTTGTTATCCACCACAGTTGGTTTCCATTGAACATAATGCATTTTTGATTCTACTGAACTTTTAAGTGGAGGTTTTAGCATACACTAGATCCACACTAGGTTTAAAGCTTTTGCTCCTTCCTCATACTCATTCAGTGTGGCTTTCTCAGTTTGTAGATTTCAGGCTCTCAAGTCATTCCATCGCCATCCATCGTCTCTGACAAGCTCAAGAGGTAATGATGTGGCTTTGGCCAAAAGCACGACTGTATTTACCTTGCTGTTCACTGGCATATGAAATCTAAGCATTCGTTAATCTAACCTGTTAAATGGGACGACATAGCAAGGGTTGTCTGCAGAAACAAGCTTGCCAGCAAACCAAACCAAAAATCTCATTAGCTAAGCTTTGCCATGGCACTTAAACTGCCAGGGATTTTCCAACGGGATCTCTGGATCTGGACCGTAAATGTGTTCTGTTGTTCCAGATTTAGAAGATAAAAAATTAAGATGTATATAGAAACTAAATGGAAATGCTAACATTTGTTTTGCAGATGTACAGTTTTCAGCAGAGATGTTTATTTTGCGTGTGCCTCTGCAGATGTTTGCCAAACTGTTTTTTGAGTCATGCAACATGGGAACTTTGATTCATCAGTACATTATATCTACTTAACAGTGATTGTTTATCATTGACTGTACATTATGCACTGTCATGTTTTCCAAGTTCCAAAATTCCCAGTTGGAAATTCAGTGTAAAACAGGCCTAGTGATCCAAATCCATTGTAGGGCACACCACCATTTGTGAGTCAGAATCCTAGTTTCCTAATGAATCTCTTAAAATGATTCCAGAACAGCAAAGAAAAGTCTTTACTCATTGCAGACATGATTTGTTTAATTCTTTTTCCATGCAGCTAGTATCACAGATTCCTATACAGGAAACACACGCAACATCTACAGCCAACTGCTCCAAATTCACCTCAGCCATATTTGACTGAATTTACATTTAGAAGGAAAGTGGGAAATAACCTTTTTTTATTTCTCAGAAATGAACTTCTTTCGAACTTCTGATGGCTGTTGATTCATATTTTGCAGAACTGAATTGAGTCTGAAGATGCTCCACAGATGATAATGCTCAAAAGGACAGGATGACTTAACCTAATAATTCACATCTTAATATGGAACACAAAATCTGTATTTTACAGAATAGTAATTAGAATGGCATTAGTACTGTAAGTAATTAGTGAGTAAATGATGACAGAATTTATTTTTACAATTAATTTTTCCATTAACTGTTCCTTTAAATACCATCTGAGTCTGGCATCAGTGGAGTTCATACAGTTGCTGTATGTTTGACTGATAGACAGTGTCTTTGCTTCCTCTCTGTCTCTGTTTGACTCAGGTGGATTCCTGTGTCAGAGTGAATCTAAGCTCTGTTAGAATCATAATGTTCATGGAAGGAGGAATCATAGAGACGCCCACTGTCTGATGGCTTTACAATGTGACAAAAAAACTGGACTGCTTTAGCTTTCATGTGCATTGCACCCTCTGAAGTTCAAGAGCGTGTGAGCCATCTAGCACACTAAATACTGTTCTGACATGAACACAGACTACTGCTTAAAAGTTTGGAGTCAGTAAGTAAAAAAAAACTATTTTTAATTATAAATACTTTTAATCCTCAATGATGCATTAAATTGGTCAACATATTTAGATGGATGGATGGATCATGGATGGATTCTGATCGTGCAAAACTGGGGTTATGGCTGTTTAAAAATCTAAAGAAAATTACACAAATAAATTACATTTTAAAATATATTCAAATAGGAAATGTTTATTTTAAATTGTAGTAATATTTCATAATATTACAATTTTACTGGTACATATATAATTAAATAAAAAGGTTGTTTTTAAATTATTATTGTTATTTTAAATAGAAAGTAAAAATCTATTTGAAACATTTTTATGTATATATAATTAGTCTCATTAGTTATTTGTTGAAACATGCTTTTATTTCTCACTTAATTTTCTACAGGTTTTGTGGATAATGCAGTTCAATTGGTCAGTATATTTATGTAAAATATAAATGTTAAATAAATTATGTCAAACACACTTTCACAGTTAGTAAAAAACTGTATTAGGGTTGGCAAATTTTCTCCATTCACCTGCCACATACACACTCACACAGAGCCAGACCTTGACTCTGTGTCTGAAAAAAAAAACATTATTATTATTTCATCTGTTGGTTGGCACTGTGTCAGTACACACCGTCCGCTCTTCATTTCCACCTCCACACCGGCGGCCCATGATGCCTGAAACCCCAGTGAGAGGAAAATTCTGAGAAGTGTCGGGTGACGCTGAGGTAAAGGAGCCCAAGCGAGGTGGAGTGGGCTGGTTTAGGGTGTGTGCTCGCGCTCTTCCCCAGGGGGTCATAAGGCCCTCCGCAGAGCTAACTTCCTTCCTGCAGGAAACCCCGCCCACTCCCTTCATCCCCCTCCACTAACGAGCCCAGCAGACGCCGAACTCAGAAAGCCACGAGTCCTGTTCACCGGCGGTGTGGTTTACAAACAACACCCGTCAGGGAACACTCGGTTTAGTAACCAAATGAATAGGATGTTGTCTGCAGCTGGGATGAATGAATGAACTCCCCGTTCCCAGTTTCAGTCTTCCTCGACTGTCAGAGCTCAAAGGGAGCAGACAGGTGAGGCCAGTTGTGGCGCCAGGACTGTGGATGGCTGCCCACGGCCAGAAGACCCACTTTCCACATTTAACCTCCTGTCTCCAGGTTCCACCGCACCTACCAATGAAAACAAGAGCTCAGCGTGATGCAACGGCCTGGAAATCTCCACTGGGACGGGATGGCACCAGTGCTCCTAATTAATTTTTATTTAAAGAATGGGAGAGGCATTAACTCCCCGTCACATGTAGGCATGGCTGCCAGAAAGTGTGTGTTTTTTTTTATAACAACTTTGGAAGTGGTTGTAATACAGTGTATTTACTGTACAGTGATATATCTCAAATATTTTAGAAGTCATACAGATGATTTTTAAAGTACATTAATAAATAAGCATGATCTATAATCAGTAAATAGAGTTTTTAAATAATCTGCTCCTGTCCAGTTAGACCAATATTTGAACTTGTGTGTGTGTGTGTGTGTGTTTGTGTGTGTGTAAGATTTGAAAACTCTCGTTCAGTGTGTTTGCTGTTTTAATGATTCATAGTTTTATAATATTTTAAAACAAAAACAATTCTAGATTATCATTAGTGAATTATAATGTGCCACTCTATTGATTATCAGCAATGAAATAAAAATAGTTCTGGCTGCTAAGTTACAAAGGGTGTATTCTCCTCTTCCATGTCTCTTTAAAATTTTGTGTGATTGCTCGGGCACTGGTGGTTGTTATGTAGTTTCTAGGGTGTTCAGAGTCCTTTGTCTTTTGACTCATCATTAGGACTGCATCGAGACAGCTGAATTCATGAGAATCACACAAAACATTTCCATAATGCCTTTATTTCTTGGAAAACAAGCACTTCCCCAGTTCATGGAAGGCCACACGAGTTTATCCCCTAAGTACATGAGTTTCTGCTCCGGTGAATCCCTACAGGGTTATCCCCCATATCTCAGAGAGGTCTGATTCATCTGTTGGTTTGATCCCACATATGATCTGGTGGCAATGTGGGATGAAATGAGCTTTCTGAGATGTTGACCTCAATCTTTCCGTCACACTGGAAAGGAATGTGTGTTGGAGCATGTGAGCCAAAGATGTGGTCCACTGGTGAAGCTCCTTGATCTATCAAATACAAGCCACCAAAGGGAGAATCGCATTTTGGAGGAGTGTCTGGGAGTATTTGGTAGATGTGATTTTAATGAAGTCTTCTAGTCCGTAGCCATCACAGCGGGCTCCATGTTTAATTGGATTTGCCTCATTGAGTTCCAGCTTGTTATGGTCAGAGACTCCCTAAAAGATGCTGACGAGAGCATTGAGCTCTTGTGTGACTTATTGATTGCCTCAAACCTTGAATGAGCTCGTGAACCACCAACCAGGATCCATGTATAAACAGGGTCAGTTTTGGGACTTTCTAAAGTAAATGTGCTCAGATCCAAAGAAAAGAGACATGTGGTCAGGTCACCCATATTTTTAGGATTCGGGCATCATCTTAGTTTGATTTGACAATTTTTTTATGTTTCAAAAACTGATGTGTTCCAAACCAGCTATGTAGAGCCAGTGGCCTTCTATGAGGCTCATTTCGCCAGAAAATGCTTTGGGATATAAAAAAAGACCAAAGGTGCGACACCAAACAACTTCCTTGTGCAAAGGATCATGGGGGCCCAAAGTGTACATCCACTGTACCCTTCAAAATTCTTAATTCCGAAGGGCCCTTTTAAGTTCCCAGTTTTGAGCACTTTGGTTTTGGAACGACCCCTCAGTATGGCGGCAATGATTGTTTTCACTCCAAAGTGCCCATCGGAGGGTGATATATCCCATTTGGTATGCACAGAAAGAGTGAAAATTTACATGAATCAAATTTATAACAAAAAGTAAAAATAATGAGATAAAATTTCACAAGTATGGAAAAAAGGGCATTTATGACATACTACATCACAATTATAAAATAAAAGATTGAGATGAGTCAAAAATATTGATACTGTACATAGTCATAATTGTGACAAAGCTAATATTTATGAGAAAGGTGAAAATTATGACATACTAAGTTATAGTTATGAAATAAAAGGTAAAAATTGACAGTCAAAAATATATAAAAAGTCGAAATTATGACATAAAAGAGGGAATTCTGACATACTAAGTTACAATTCTGAGATAAAGAGTGAAAATCAACATAAGTCAAAATTATAACAAAGCGTCAAAATTATGAGATAAAAAGTCATAATTATGATACATGGAAATTATGACATACTAAGTCATAATTATCAAATAAAAAGTTTGATATCAATAAAGTAAAAATATAAAATAAAAAGTCATAATTGTGACGTAAAAGTGGAAACTTTGACATCCTAAGTCATGATTATGAGATAAGAAATGTCAACATTGACGAAAGTAAAAAAAGTCATAATTATGGCAAAATGAGATATGAGCTATGTGTATTGTATGTGCTTGAAAGTAAAGATACGTATAGTTAGGTTACAATCGATCTCGTTCATCAAAATGAACAAATCTTTATTCAATTCATTCTGTTCATTTAAGTGGCTTTAAATGTTACACGTTTAAAAGCTAAATTCCCCAAACACATCCACCTTGTGCAATCTTGATCATATTCCAAATTAAGAAACCATTATTATGCGGCCAAAAAATTTACAGGGTACATAAATAATTGCTTTACCTTCCAAGTCTTTTGTTTATTTCTCACGCGACAGACACAACGAACGAATCGTTCATGATTAACTATCACTAGTGACTTTTGAAGTACTCTATTCAAAACTTTTTCACCTTACACCAGTCCTAAACAAATCCAATTCCAACAATGGGATCCAATTTTAGGCCTTTTGTTAAAGGAGTTCATAAGAACATTTTACTAATGTCATATCCTAGAGTCCACCTAGCCGTAATGCTTACTCACTTGGGTGGTGTTGCCTTCCCGAGTGTCTATGATGTACTTCCTCAGAGCAAAGCGTTCCTGCTTCTCAAGGTTGCTTTTCCTGGTTGACCTTTGTCTAAGCTTCCATGATGGGGTTTGTCACACCATTCCAGGAACCAAATGGTGAGCCCTCCACCTACATAGGCACGTTTAAATCTGTTTCATGCATGTTGTAAGCCAAACTGGGTGTTGCGAAACAATAGGGGGGTTTCCGGCAATACAAAAAGTTGAATGGGAGTGGTACATGACTAAAGTCACAATTTGGGAATTTGGTGTGAAAACTGAAGTGAGATGATATCAACCTGCAGGTCATAAATGGTGCCGCTCAGTAATGGAGCTTCATAAACTTCAACATTGTGTAGTTTCCTCTTAGATACTCCAGGCACGTCAGATTTCCTTCCTTTTCTCAAAGCTTTGGTACAAATGTGTGCTGAAGGCAGCTTCCAGGGTCAAAATAATGACAACATAGGATGTGAAAACACATCCATTGCTTTGGCACATTTTATGATCTTCTCACAGCACAGCTGGGCTCCAGAAATCTTGGCAATTTCCTGGAGGGGTCTGCTTCTTGACAGGAGTTTGAGTAGCATTAAAGCTAATTATAATTTCTACAATTGTGACTGTCAGGCCTTGAATTCATCAAAAACTTTGCAAGGGAACAATATATAGGTCACCTGAATGCATTTTGAACAGACTATTTTCTTTGTTCTTCTTTTGACAGATAATGTCATAGATGATTGTAGCAAGTCACTGAGAACACTTTTGTTATCATTGCAATATGGAATCAGAAAACAGCTGCAGCATTCATACGTGACCTAGTTTTCCTGAGAAGGAGTCAGCGTTTCCCACTCAGTTTCCCACACAAACTGTGTGTCTTTAACTGCAAACATCTCTAAGAAGATTTTGGGGGGATTTTGGCATCATCTTAGTTTGATTTGACTCATTATGCATGCCCAAAAACCATAATTTCATATTGACCTACCGGAGAGAGAAAATATGTGCCAAAATCTGCTTTGCTGACCTAGTGGTCTTGTATGAAAGCTCATTTATGTCAAATAAGGAAAACAAGCATGCTTTGATAAATCCATGATTATGAGATAAAAGTCCAAATTATGACATCCTAACTCATACTAATTCTTAAATTATGAAAGATGTCCAAATTTACAGAATTATGACTAAGTATCTCATAATTCCGATTAAAAAAAAAATATATTTTTTTAAATCTCCTGTTTGGGTTTCTAACACACAATGTGGATTTTTTTATGACAAATTATGTATTATTATATATTTTATATAATAAATATGACTTACTGTAGTATCTAAGAATTATGGTGTATCTCATACTTATGACTTTTTATCTTATAATTTTGCCTTCTTAGCTCACGATTTCGACTTGTGACATAATTTTGACTCTTATTCCCACAATTACTATTTATCTCATTATTCTGGATTTTTTGGCTCATCATTTTGACTCATGTCATAATTTTAACTCAAATTATAAGATTTTTTGCTTATACTTTCAACTCATGTCATCATTTAAACGTTTTATCTCAATTTTGGCTTTTTAACAACGTTGTCATAATGACACATGTATGTCTTTTATCTAACAATTTTGACTCAGTGTCTCATAATTTTGACGTCTTATCTCATAATTATGGTGTAGTATATCATACTTATGACTAAATATCTTATAATTTCAACTTGTATCTCATAATTAGGTTAAATAAATTTTTCATTGGCCTTGCTTGAGGAATGCAGGTATTTCAAATGCATTTTAATCACTGATCTTGTTGTTAACTCAAACAGAAAGCTAAATTGCAACTTGGATAACACTTATAACTAGGGCTGGGCAAGTTAACGCGTTATTATCGCGCAGTTTTTTATTATTATGAAAGTACATTGCTCACTGGCTCTGAATACACACACAGACAAAGCATGGGTCACAGGAGGAGATGCGCCTATCAAATTATTTAGGCTAAGCATCAGCATTCACAAACCACTGTCCATTTTTTTTTAAAAGAAAAGAATGCAATGAGCTCATAATCACGACTTTATAAATTGGAAATAGGAAGTTTCCGACTGCATTTGAAGACAACAGAGAAGTGCTCTGGCTCAACACCGTGGAGTGAATCATTTTGTTAACTTTGTGGTTTATTACTGTGTCGTATGGGACGCGGTAGCAAGCTTTTGCAACTCAGAAATTTTCACGGAATCATGCAGCACGTATCAGAAGATCTGCACTCCGCGGTGGTTAGCGCTCACACTCTCTGATCTATATATAACTGAAACATGCTCTTGCCCACCTCTTCCAACCGAGCCAGGGACTGCTAACGAACCAGGCTTTGGGGGTTAAGATTGCCTAGTGTGAGCACGCCCTAATTATTCTACCGCATCCCACACACCCACATCTCTACCAGCACATCAAGTGTTGTCCCACGCGCACTCTGCTGCAATGGGTGCCACGATCGTGCAGGTCTCTAATAGGAAGAAGCCTGTTATAATGTTATGATCAAGGCTCTGGACACTGCTGTAAAAAGCATTTATATGTTTAAAGTGTTTGCAAACCCAAATGTTATTACTCTTTTCTTCATGAACAGCAGCAGTAGGCCTACTTTTAAAAGAAAAAAGTGCACAATACACAACTTTTGAATGCATTATTAGCTTTGTGCATTACAATGCGATTAATCACGATTAAAATTTTTATCTTAAGTAGTTGCCCAGCACTACTTATAACATATAAAGGCTATGTACTGATTTTAACTAGGCAACCAAGGGTCTGCAGAAGATATCACTCTTCTGAAGGGATATGGTGACGTCTGTTTGATGACCACGCCTCGATATCCTGACAGCTAGCATTATCATTGGCTAAAGCATTGAGCTCTGGCTGTCGTCCAGTAAGCAGTGCATCCCAAAATGTCATTAATTGCAATTCAAATACAGCATTCTGCTGCCTCAGCGCTTCTCTGGAGTCTCCATTTCAGATTTGCTTCTTGCTCCCTGGACGAACATCTGCAATAAATGAAAGCTTTCTATCATATGAATGTTGAAAAGGAATATGGTGGTAACTTAAAAAATTGGTCCGCCTACACGATGTGTCTGTTGGATTGAATATCAGTGCTTCAACCGTATACCACTGTGCTGGGCTCGGACACAGCGCTCAGAGCGAGCAGCGTCCTGATGGGAAAAGTAATTCAAAACTATCGAATCACACCAGCAGGCATTTACTGATGTTCTCAGACTTGACAGTGTGTGGAAAACCAGCAGTCAACCTGGATAAACTGCTGCTTAAAGAAATAGTACAATATTCTGTAATCATTAACTACAGTAACTCTCATGTTATTTTAAAGTCATATGGCTGACTTGTGCAACATGCTCTTTGCAGCACTATGAAAGTATTCCCCAGAGGTTTGTACAGTTTTAACCATTTCATGTCACATTTAGTGCATTGAAATGCCATTTGATAAGAAATATAAGTCGTGAGTGTGAGAAATGGTAAAAAAATGTTATTATATCATTATATATAAACTGTTTTGTTTTTTTGGACTCCCTATTCTTTGGTTTGTCTGTTGGTTAATGATTAATTAGCTGACACCTTATGTTGATTTCTTGATTTCTATGTTGGTTTTGTTCATTTTTTTATTAGTATTTTCTTGCATAGAAGAATTGTTGCTTTTAACTGATGTTAAACCTCATAAATGACTGGTTTGGAATGATCCACATAAGCAGCAACTGCACAAATAGTTTTTTAATATGAAGCTTACAGGAGATGCACTCACAATGTGTTTGGTGTTACTATGTTGCCAGTTTTAATTGGTTTTATTGGTTATTTTGATGACCCAATTTTTTTCCCAGTATTAACTGATTTTATAAATTGTTTTCTCACTTTGTCCACAATCTTAAATGTATTAAATGCACGATTATTACAGTGTTATCTTGTATTCACTATTATAGTATTAAACATTTTAGCTTTTATTTTTATATTCTCACTTTTCATTTTCATTTTGAAGTTTTCCATAAAATGTCACTTAAAATAAAACGTTAAATGAAATAATAATAATTAAAATAACTTAATGATTTATTTCAAGTTGTTTCTGATGCAACATTTCTTTTCTTAATTTTTGTTTACTTCGTTTAACTTGATGTACTTAAGTAGCTACAAGTAAAATTTGATTAAAAATGAATAAAAACTACATAGACGTTTAAAAAAATAATGAAAATGTAAATATATATATATATATATATATTAAACTTTAGCACTGTTTCCATATTTGATTTATTTTCAGCTTTATTTCAATGAATTTTGTAATCATCTTAAGTCTTATTTTGGTTAACAATAACAACACTGCTTACTTTAAAGGATAAATTAATTACATTTGTGATATTTAATGTTTATTCATTTAGCAGACACTCCTATCCAAAGTGACTTGCAAATGCAGAGTTTGGCCAAAAGAAGGTGTAGGAAAGAAACCTGTGAGATGGCTGAAAATTCATCTCACTACTATTTGGATCAGATTCACCGAGCGTGTTTCCTCCTTTCCCAAATGATGTTTAAGGTGGACGGATGAGCGTTGGCTTCCTCCTACGGTTGGGTTTCGATGAGGAGAGCAGCTGTGTGACCGGCCTCCTCATTGCCTCGCAAGGTCTCTCTTAACCCTATAAAGCCTGACATATGAAACATTAGCTATAAGAATATCATTTTTGGAAATGCAACCTTTAGAAAAAGTTTTTTTTGCGTATGTGTTTTTCGTTGAGCATCATATTGCTTTTAATGCTCATATGGTCTGATATAATGGGAATACAAAGCTCAGTTTTATTCTCAGACTCAAACTTAGCAAAAGCATTCAGTTTGGTGCAAATGATGAACTTCTGATGCTTGTAACATAAATCAATGGGATCTTTATAACAGTAGAGCAGATGCTGACATAAAATGATCTAAATATCAGTGGTCGCTCTATGGCTTTATAAGGTTAAAATCTGTCCCTTTCCTTCTCATACACACGATGGCTTTATTATAGGACACCTGGGAATCTCATTGGATCCTGTTCACTTCACTGTATCCTGCTTTTTGAATCGGACACATGACCGAGTGGTTTCCCGTTCTGTCACTCCGCGTCATGCCCACCTGCTGTCTCCCGTTCATTGGTCAGAGGACAGGGAGGTGAGGGACAGGGATCTGGATTCGGAGCCTGGGGCTTTTCCTTCCTGTGGTTTAATGGCCCACTGACTGGTGGCTGGCTTTCATCTGCGCGGGTGAATATCTCACACAGATCCGCCTGAGATGTTGCACAAGCCTCGGGGAAGTCCAGGGGAATCAGGCCGGATGGCAGGATACACTCAGTGTTTCATCACTCTGTGTGTGTGTGTGTGTGTGTGTGTTTGCACTTACTTAACCATATTTTGGAGCCAAATTTGTACCTAGAAGTAAACTTAACTTGACAAAGCGTCCTATTGGGGATGTCCTAATTCATAAAAATACAGTATGATTTAAAAAAAAAAATAGTAAATAATTTTTTAACCCTCATGATGCTTTCAAAAACACAAACCACACCAAAAAAAAAAAAGTTTCTAACTCATGATAGGCCAAATGTATAAAAACCTACACATTTCTAACAAAACAACATAAATATTACTATATTAAAAGTTTTCAAACAAAATAAATTATTTTAACTTGGATAAAATTTCAATATCAGAACAAAGCAATACATTTTTTATGTAGCAGTGGTTTGTACATATTCATATTTATCAACACAATTCAAATGCAAAAGTATGAGATATGGGGTAAAGGCTTAATATATTTTACAAACGTTTTGTGACATTAATATAACTTAATAACTTTACAAAATGTATTTCTGACACCTAATGGTAATTGTAAAAAAATATAAATAAATAGATAAATAAAAAATGGTTACATTTCATAAAAAATTATAATAATAATTATTATTTTATTTTATTTTTTCAACATTACCAGGTGTCAAAAATAAATTTTGTATCATTATTAAAAAAATAAATATATATAAAAAAATAAATATATATATATAAAATGTATTGATACATTTTTTATTATCGTCCAGTTCAAATGCATCATGACACATTTCCTAACCTGCACAAATTTCTCTTTTATGTTGAAACAAAAAAGAAATATTCTGAAGAGTGTTGGTAACCAGACAGCTGACGGCAGCCATTGACTTCCATAGTATTTTTTTCTTCTTCTCAATAATATGTAAATCAGTGGCTACTGTCCACTGTTTGGTCATCATTCTTTAAAACATCTTATTTGTGCTCAACATCTGAAAGACATCCATCCAGATTTGAAAAACATGAGAGTTAGTAAATTAAACTGTCCCTTTAAGCATCAGTGAATAGATCTGTGATGCATGATCGTATCTGCAGAGCTCTAATTGCTCAAGGAAAGAAATAAAGCATCTGACGTGAAAAGCAACACATTCTGATACAGTTCAAGGGTCTTTGCCTTCAAAACCTGCAAAAAGAGAAGCTGAAGCTGAGTATCGATATAGATCCAGACTGAACGACACGGCTACTGCGTTATAACAAGTGTGTGTTAAAACACATCATCTGCTTTTGATGCATTTCCTGAAGGACCATCAAAACAAAGAGCTTTTGCCACGTGCTGGTGCAGATGCTACAACATGAGGCCTGCGATGCCAGAAAACTGCTTTAATACGAAACAAAAGGGATGCCAGACAGAAATAGCATCGAACAGTTTTCACCTGGGAGAACGAGCTTGTTTACGACCGAGATCTCGGTTCCTCATTAGAGCGATCAGTGTGTATAAGAAACCTCAAGATGGAGATTAAGATGCTTTAAGCTGATTAAAAGCTAATGGGTGAACGATGGCGAACTGCACGAGAGAAAGCCGAACAGACGGTCACAGCCCTTTTGGAAACCAGTCAAAACACTTTTTTCGAAACTCTTTCTTGTTTTATTTGAGGAATTAATCAAATGCAGTCCCTTTGTGTGGTTTTGACAGTGCAAATCAGGCAGTAAACGAACACTTGAGGATTATTTATCAAGACGACAGCTGCTGGCACATCAGAAACGCAACATGAAACATGACAGATATATTACAGTGTTGCTGTTGTTTTGTGCTACAGATGATTCCTCGTCGTGCGTCTTGACACTTGAGGGGGGGAAACAGCATGGCAACCACCTAGCAACACCCTAGCAACCGATGAGAGCTTAGTGCACGTGCACTGAAGTTCAGAAGAGTTCATTACACTGAAAAATAATGTTGGATTTACTTTAAAGGGGTGGTTCGGGATTTTTGACATCGGACCTCATTTTTAAGTCAGCCTGGTTGTTATTCATCAGTGGAGACATTTTTTTTTTTAAATTATCCAGTCTTTATATTTGGATAGATAGCCGATGCTAGGCTAGCGCGAGTCAATGGGTATATGTTAGCCAGCCATTAAAAACCGTTTTACCCACTCCACAGTGCACCAAACGCAAATCAATTATAACACTATCGATGCAAATGTCCGTTGAGAGAATAATGTTAGAAATCAAACTTACCTTTCATCACATTGCATTAGTTATAATTTGTTCCCTGTAATCATAAGCCTTGTCGACAGCAGCAGCGGAGTGATATTGATTACCTAGGCAACCGAGTGAGCCGGTTAGCTGGATGTAACGACTGTAGTGCGCTTCTGTTCTGTGTTTACTTTTTGCCGCATTACTAACCGGAGCAAAGTAAAATTCCGCAGCGGCTGAGATGAAAGGTAAGTTTGATTTCTAACATTATTCTATCAACGGACATTTGCATCGATAGTCTAGTGTTATAATTGATTTGCGTTTGGTGCACTGTGGAGTGGGTAAAACTGTTTTTAATGGCTGGCTAACATATACCCATTGACTCGCGCTAGCCTAGCATCGGCCAACTATCCAAATATAAAGACTGGATAATTAAAAAAAAAAATGTCTCCACTGATGAATAACAAACAGGCTGACCTAAAAATGAGGTCCGATGTCAAAAATCCCGAACCACCCCTTTAAAAAAGTAATGTTCCTGTCTATCCGGATTATAAGTGATTTATTTGAACCATTTCTTTGGTTTTTTCATTATTTATTTATTTATTTTAGCACCTTATTATAACTGGCTTTTGAAAACCATTGATCTGCTTTGCCAAGAAAATGACATCTTTCTGAAAAGTTTAGCTTTATTTTTTATTTATTTTTTGTGAGTACTATAGATATATAAAAACATTTATATATATTTATTTATTTATTCGTTTTTTTTAGCATCTCTCTCTCTCTCTCTCCCTTTTTTTCAGCACCTTATAATAACTAGTTTTTGTAAACCACTAAAGGGAAATTTCCCTTGATCTGCTTTACCAAGAAAATGTCACCTGACATCTCTAACCAGCTCGAGGCCTTGACCCGTGTTTGAATAGCAGATGATGTGACAGAGCGGTTTAAAGACGGCCGGACGCTTTCTAAGAGACTGAATGAGTTTAGTCAGGGGGGACAGTGAAGACCTGAGCCATTTAAGGTGAAAAACGTCTCGGGTTACTTGACTGTAACCCTGTTCCCTGAAAAAGCGGGAACGAGATGCTGCGCTCAATAGCGCTAATGAGAACATTCTTTGTTCGACCGGTTGTGAAGCACGTGTGTCAAACACGCCAAGAATTGGCTTACATAACCTCGGCAGGTGACGTCACTGATAACGTGCACCTGCAGGTTATAAATAGACGTGAAACGGAAACATCCTCAGGTTACCCCTTTGTCTGAAGAGACGTCCGGACACGTCGACAGTGCGGCATTGAGGCGCAGCATCTCGTTCCCGCTTTTTCAGGGAACAGGGTTACAGTCAAGTAACCCGAGACGTTCCCTTTCAAAAGCTACTCTCGATGCTGCGCTCAATAGCGCTAATGGGAACGAGAATACCAACGCCGCCGCACTGTAAGTGTCTGGACCCCCAAGGTTGTGTAGTATGTGTGCACAAACATCGAAGAGGTCTCAGACATGACTCTGGGATGTGGACTCAAGGGCATGCGAGCCCGGAGTAGCATCGACATCCAAACTATAGAATCTGACAAATGTCTGCGGAAAGGACCAACCTGCCACATCACACACTTGCTGCAAGGGCGCACCTCTTGCTCAAGCCATTGAAGATGCAACCCAACTGGTTGAATTGGCACTAACTCCTAGAGGCGAAGTTTGACCACGCGCCTCGTAGGCTAGGGCAATAGCAACCCTCACCTAATGTGAAACTGTTTGCCTGGTGGCAGCCGCACCCCTGACTGCGGCCCCCACGGCATATGAAAAGCTGCTCTGACTTACGCCACTGGCTAGTGCGGTGGAAGTAAATCTGAAGAGCACATACTGGACACAGTAAGTGAAGTCTCTTCTGCTCCGGTGTTGTAAATGGCGGAGGACAGAAGACTTTGGAAATTAGTAGGATGGACATCCAAACTATAGAACCTGACAAATGTGTGCGGAGAGGACCAACCTGCCGCATCACACACTTGAGCAGGAACATCCCTCACCCAATGTGAAACTGTTTGCCTGGAGGCAGCCGCCCCCCCCCCCGGTTGCGGCCCCCATGGCATATGAAACGTTGCTCTGACTTATGCCACTGGCTAGTGCGGTGGACGTAAGTCTGAAGAGCACGTACTGGACACAGTAAGTGAAGTCTTTGCTGCTCCGGTGTCGTGAATGGCGGAGGACAGAAAGCTTCAGAATGACCGGATGTATGGTCGAGAAAGGAACTTTTGGAAGATAGTTAGGGTGAGGATGCAAAATAGCTTTGACTCGCCTAGGGGCAAAATCGGAACAGGATGGCAGGACTGACAAAGCCTGTAAATCCCGAATTCTCCTTAGAGAGGTAACGCCCATAAGAAAAACCATCTTTAGAGTCAGAAGCCTGGCAGGCGCTGATTCTAATGGTTCGAATGGGGGGCCAGCCAACCCTTCGAGCACTATGGCTAAATCCCATGAAGGGACCGTAGCTCTAGTGGGTGGCCTCAACCGCTCAGCCCCATGAATGAAGCGGGCGACTAGAGGGTGCTTTCCAACAGAAACCCCATCAATCAGAACGTGGCAAGCCGAAATAGCGGCCACATAGGTTCTGAGAGTACTAGGGCCTGTGCCTGAGGACAATTTCTCTTGCAGAAACTCCAGTACTGAAACAATTTGTCAGTGAGCTGGGTCTGCATGGTGTGTCATGCACCAGCCCTCAAAAACACTCCATATGAGGGCATAAGTTCTTTTAGTGGAGGGAGTCCTAGCACTTAGAATAGTCTCTATTACTGTGGCTGGAAGGCCAGCATCTGTGGTTGGTCCCCTCAGGGGCCAAACGTGAAGGTTCCAGAGCTCAGGCCGGGGATTAAATACTGTCCCCTGTGCCTGAGAGAGAAGATCTCTCCTGACTGGAATCGCCCAAGGCGAGCCGTCGAGGAGGGATATTAGATCTGGGAACCAAACTCCGGTCGGCCAACGGGACGCTATCAGTAAGAGGCGAGACCCCTGTCGACGGACCTTGGCCAGGACTCCCGGGAGCAGAGCAATCGGAGATAAGGCGTAAAGACGCAGTCTTGGCCACGCATGGGCCATAGCGTCCAGACCCAGGGGAGCTGGATGAGTCAAAGAGATGTAGAGGGGACATTGTGCCATCTCCTGTGAAGCACAGAGGTCCACTTCTGCTACTTGAATCTTTCCCAGATTTGACTACTTAGGGGTGGAGTTTCCATTTCCCGTGTTTCACAGCTTGTCTGGACAGCAAGTCTACTCCCACATTCATATGCCCAGGAATGTAAATCGCCCTGAGGGACAGGAACTTGTCCTGTGCCCAAAGCAGAACCTGGTGCGCTAACTCATTCGAGCGGCGCGACTGCAGTCTGCTCTGGCGATTTATTTAAGAGACTACAGATGTGTTGTCCACCCGCACTAGGACATGGTAGCCTCTCAACTGCTGGAGGAAGTATTTCAGGGCCAGAAATACAGTCTTCATTTCGAGGCAATTGATGTGCCAATTCGAGAAGATGACCTCTCCAGATCCCTTGGGCTGGACAGCCAACTAAGGCCGCTCCCCAGCCCATGAGGGAAGCGTCTGTCATTAGCATCTTGCGATGACAACACGGACCTAGAGTGGGACCCAAAGTCAGAGACCGGGGTCTGAACCACATAGATAGGGTACGAAGCCCCTGGCGCGTAACCCTTAATTGCCACTGGGGATTGGCCCTTGGATGAAATCCCCTGGCTCTGAGCCACAACTGAAACGGTCTCATGTGCAGGAGGCCCAAAGGTATTACCGTGGATGCAGCTGCCATGAGACCTAAAACCTTCTGAAAGTGATGAACAGTGACTTTCTGGCCTAACTTGATGTTCTTTAGGGTGTTTAGAATGGATTTGATGCATGCAGGAGACAGCTGTGCCTGCGTTATGATCAAGTCCCATACCACACCCAAATACGTTGTCCTCTGAGCCGGAGAGAGAACGCTTTTCTTGCCGTTGAGTCTCAACCCCAGAGATTCGAGATGAGCTAGGACGACATGCTGATGTCGAAGCGCAAGCCCTTGAGACTGGGTCAGATTCAGCCAGTCGTTTATATACATTTTAAATGTGGATGCCCTGGAGTCGTAGAGGAGCCAGAGCTGCATCCATGAATTTCGTATAAGTGCGGGATAACAAAGCTAGGCCGAATGGAAGAACCTGACACTGGTAAGCTTCGCCCCCGAAAGCGAACCTCAGGAACCTCCTAAGTTGTGGCAATATTTCAAAATGAAAATACATGTCCATAGATCTGTGATTGGACGCAGCCCCCCGTCTTTCTTGGGAATCAAGAAATACAGACTGTAGTAGCCTGACTCTCTGTCTGGCAGGGGAACACATTCTATGGCCCCTTTGACCAGCAGAGTCTGTTGTGTGTGTGTGGGGGGGGGGGTTAAGATATCTGGTGTCCTGAAACGTGGCAGGAAGCAACAGAGCATGTATCATTTTACTGGAGGCCACTGCCCCCCGAAACACCGGTGGTGGCGGAGGTTGTTCAGTGATCCCCTAAGGGTGCCAGGGAGGAGCCTTATACTTCTGATAGAATTTTCCAGGGCCCTCCCTGAGGGGACACACCCTTTGTCCTGGGCACAGCTTAAGGCCCTTGCTTTGGTCGTAATGACCGTACTTTAGTCCAGCTCCATCTGCGGCTGCCAAGTGCTACAAGCTGCTCCCCAGTCTTATGAGGGGGCGCACAACTCGCCACACTCTCTGTGAACCCCCTACCCCAGAGGAGCTGGATCGAGTCGGGACTGTTTATTTATTTCTTTATTTATTTTAATCAGCCTGATACGCCTGCAGAACCTATGGTGTGCAGGGCAGTACTAGTCTGACCCACAGCATGAAATGTGTTCCATCCAAGTGCAGATGCTGCTACAGTACGTGGCTTGGCAGGAAACAATTGCTGTCCTTTCATATATATATATATATATTTTATATATATTTTTTTCATCATCATAATCATCATCATTTTCATCATCATTTATTTATATTTTTATTTAAATGATGTTGCTCCAATAGGGGAGAGATAGC
The DNA here is from genome assembly GCF_963082965.1 of Carassius carassius. Classification (NCBI taxonomy): domain Eukaryota; kingdom Metazoa; phylum Chordata; class Actinopteri; order Cypriniformes; family Cyprinidae; genus Carassius; species Carassius carassius. The sequence continues at coordinate 967,393 of NC_081761.1, forward strand.
AGCTAGCGTCTCTCTCACCTTTGAAATCATAATATACAAAATCGAATTTTAAGGCTTTAATCTGGTCACTGCACGAGTCACCACCTAGTAACTCCTCATGTGCTTATAATCGCGAGAGGAGCGCTAGGAGAGAGCACTCTCAATGTCCATTTCAACAGAAGCTAGAGCTACAGCAGCCTCTGCCCAATCCGAAGAAGTGCTTGGGCACGCTTCGGAGGTGGGCGCGAGAACCGTCTGATCCTCCAGATCGGAGCGCGATCTTAATGAGTGGGAAGCAGCTCGTTCCTCGTGAGAGCAAAGAGCATAGCGCGGATAGGAAGTGAACCGCGGTGCTTACAACTGCCACCCTAGAACGCAAAAGCAGCCTTTTTTTAAACAATAAACATGCGATTTCTCTTCAGAGATCGGCCATGGAGAGCGAGGCACACATCTCATATGGAATCAGCAAGAATAGTTAACTTTCTTTCTCCCTTTTTTTCTTTTTATAACTCTCAAAATACTTTCTTTTAAACTAATACTTTCATCAGCGTGACACACACACACACACACAATGCGGTCTCTGAAGACAAAGAAACCTGAGGATGTTTCCGTTTCACGTCTATTTATAACCTGCAGGTGCACGTTATCAGTGACGTCACCTGCCGAGGTTATTTAAGCCAATTCTTGGCGTGTTTGACACACGTGCTTCACAACCGGTCGAACAAAGAATGTTCTCATTAGCGCTATTGAGCGCAGCATCGAGAGTAGCTTTTGAAAGGGAACTGTACATTTAAATGTCACTATTAATATTGCTCAAACGCTGAGACTTCAACAAACCGCAAACAAACACGTCACCTGTCAAAGCAACACTAACATTAGTTTTATAGCTGTTTTATAAAGCGTAGCAGGTTCTTGAGGTCATATTTATAAGACATTCTGAGTTTTATTAGTTATGCTACAACATTTCATAATTGCTTAGTAAAATGCCACATCGTTAAACACCATGTGCACTGTTTGTGTTTTTGTTTATTGATCACCATGAAAATAAACAAAAGAAAAGAATTGGCACAAAAACACACACACACATACACACAAAAAAACGATATATATATATATAGGTTAATATTATATTTGCACCAAATTAACAGTCCTCCCATCTTCCATTGGTCAGAAAAAAACAGATAGCCCCGCCCCAAACTAACGCCATTGGTCAAATCACTTATCGGTTGTCAGGATTCTCAAGCAAACACCAATGTTTCGAAAATATGTTTCAGTGAAATCAGCCAACAAATGTTTTACTTATAGCTGACTCCATATTAACCTTAGAAGAAAATATTTTCATGTCTATAAAAACAGCACATGATGACCTTTAACACTTGATGTGAGGGGTTAAAAGGACAGTGTTTTAGCTCCAGGTCAGAACATTTCATGTGACCAGTGAAGAAACTATAACAAAATAAAAATGTGGTGCAATTATATAAATTCTGACACTAAACATTGCACGGAATGTTCAGCTGAAGCCATGTGTCAAATATCAGACGTATTACAGCTGTTTGGTCAACAGCATCGTCTCACCGTGTGTCTGATGCTGTCAGAAGACTTTAACGTCCCGGCTGTGTTTGTGTGTAACATCATTAGTTCTACACGACTGACCTGCTGTCTGATGAATACCGTGATTATCAGTGGCAGGATTTACATTGAAGTAGATTACATTTTCACAGAGGATGTACAGTATATAAATGATGTTAAAAAAAGATTCTAAATTTTCAGACAAAATTTGATCAAAGCTACACTGAAATGGCTTGATATTGTAGAAAAAAAATAAAAAAACATTTTTCAATTTAATATTTTAATTATTACAATTATAACTTTTTACATTTTAAACTTTTTTAAAGCCACATTAAAATGGCTTAATATGGCATTTATTTACATTTATTACCATTTTTTATTTATTTAATTTTTTGAGCACCCCATTAAATAATTATTTATTTTCTATATAGATTTTCTGTATTTTTTTTCTTGAACTAAAATGGCTTAAAATAATATTTTAGTAAATTTTTACTGAATATAAAATCTCAGATTTTTTTTTTTTGTTCAAATATTTATTGATTCATGACAATATTAATAATATACTTATATTTTATTATGTTTTAAACATTTTCAAACTACTTTCTAAAGCTGCACTGAAATGGTTTAATATTGCTGTTTTTAATATTGCTGAAGGAAAACAATTCAGCATTCATCTCTATTTTTAAGACCTCGTAATATTTTAGTGCATAGATGTTTATATAATCTTTGTCTGCACCATTGTTGTTTTTTATTTTATTATATATATATATATATATATATATATATATATATATATATATATATATATAATTTTGTTTTGTTTTGTTATAGCAGAACCTTTTTTTTTGCCATTTTGAAGCCTTTTTTTTTTTTTTTATACCCTAATCGTTACCAGACTTTTCAGGCAGCATCATTACAATCACATTAGTAAACATGTTGGTCAGTCATTTATCAATAGTCCTCAGTAGTGTTTTAATGACTCTTTAATGCTCTGTCCCATATCCCACAGGTACGATACAGGACGCCGGTCTGTGGACGACAGAGGAGCCAGACGCATCCAAACCTCAGCCCAGCGCTTCTCGGAAGTGAGACTTTCAGCACCATCCCACGTCCAACTGCCCTGGCCCCGATATTTGATGAAGAAGTGGAAAAAGAAAGTGCAAGACACCACTCTCTTCAGGCGTCTACTTTCTCTGCAATTATTCACAGTTACCTGCATTTGCCAAAGGGGACTTCCACCGTTTTAGGGCCAAAGCGTGCAGGAACTGCAGGCAAGCTGCAATCCCAGGCTGGATGTGATGGGTTCGAGTCTCAGTCTGGCCCAGTTTCATCCTCGTCCAGAAAAAGCCTCCTCCAGAAGCCCATGTGCTCCCAAAACTAGGTCAGAGTTTTGTTGTGTTTAATTATGTTTTGTAAATGTGAAAGGAGTTGGATTTCATCATCCATGTGCTCTGAATTACTGCAGCCTCGGTCCAGTCAACGTGAACGGATCTATTTTTGTGTCACGTCAGAATGTATACAAACAACCAGAGCAAGAAGCCATTAGCTCTGTATATAGTGCTGCCTTGCTCTCCATTTTAAAGCGAAAGTCTAAAAAATAAATCTGTTTAAAGCTTAGATGCATTTGAATACGCAACATGTGCCAATCATCCTTTGTAATGAGAATTGTTTATAAAGCTTTAAGGGTCTCTGTGGTTTTTCCACCAAAATAAAAGCTCTGGTTTAAAGTTTGAAAGCAATAAGGACAGCCAAGAATACTAGTACTGTAATTTTACTTTTTTCTGGAATAAAGAAAAATAAATTAATAATAATTTATAATATTAAATAGTATTACATAGAATTTAAATATATTATTATTATTAAATAGCTTTTTTATAGAACAGTAATATTACAACAATATATTTATTTATTGGTTTGTTTAACTTAAAATCACTTATTTTGTCTACACACTAAAAATGCTGGGTTATTATTATTATTATTATTATTATTATTATTATTATTTTTATTATTTTTTTTTTTTTTTTTACCCAGATGCTGGTTTCAGCTTGTTGGGTCATTTTATTTGGTTGCTTTTAATATTTGTACCTAGATGCTGGGTAGTTTTTCTGTAATTAAGCTGCTGGGTAATTTTTAATGCTTGGCTATTTTTTTCTACTTAATCGCTGGGTTACGCTCGTCTCTGACAAAACAACCCAGCTGTTGAGTTACAGTCAGATTGTAGGCTTTTTGCATAATTTACAGAAGAGAATGGTTCTCAGTGCCACCGATTTGGTGCACTTTGTCAGCAAAATAAAGGTTTGTATACATTTTATTTAATTTATAAAGTCTTTACAGCAGTGGTCGTTTCGCACTGGAAACACCTAAATAACATTTGTTTTTATTCATTATAACTGTATTCAACTTTTGTTATAATTCTGAGTTTAATTTAATTTGTTGTAACTAAGTTTCTCTAGTAATTAGTAATTACTAGTAATCTCTAGTAATTCGGTGTGCTTGTTTCAATTTCCAGTCTATTTTAAGCCAGCAATCTAAAAAACAACCCAGCATGTTGGGTAAAAACATTTAAGCCATTCAGCTGGCTCAAAATAACCCAGCATGAGTTCTGTCCAATATTCACCCAGCACTGGGTTGCCAAATAGCCCAAATTGGGTAGTTTTTAAACCAGGATTTTTAGAGTGTAATTTAAAGATTGCTGAGATTTTCAATAATCTTAATTTTTGCATGCTTGATCCTATCCACATTAACCCCATCCCCATTTCTTCTTCAGTTATAACTGTTCTCACTCACATTATCAACACCTCTCTTCACACTTCCCACAGCATTTAAGCAGGCTCGGATAACCCTACTGCTTAAGAGACCGTCTTTTAGAAAACTACAGACCGGTCTCCATTCTTCTATTCATTGCAAAGACACTTGAGTGATGTATTCAACCAATTATCTTTGTTTCTCACAGTTCTTCTGCTCAACAATCTGGCTTCAAAAGTAGCCACTCAACTGAGACTGCCCTGCTCTCAGTCACTGAAGCCCTCAGTGTTCATCTGACTGGATCTGTCTGCTTCTTTTGACACTGTTAACCACCAGATCCTCCTGTCAACCCTCATGAAGATGGTCATCTCAGGAGCTGCACTCCAGTGGTTCAAGTTTTACCTTTCAGGTAGGTCCTTCAGGGTGTTTTCCAGGTGTGAGGTTTTTAAGTTACATCTTGCTACTGGGGTTCCTCAGGGCTCAATGCTCGGACCACTTCTCTTCTCCATCTACAGTACATGTCATCATTAGGATCTGTCATTCAGAAACATGGATTTTCCTATCACAGCTGTGCTGGTGGCACTCAGCTCTACTTCTCATTCCATCCAGATGATCAGAAGGTAGCTCATCACATTGCAGCCTGTCTGACAGAAACCTTGGAGCTGTTATTTATGATCAGTTAAGTTTCACAGACCATATATTGCTTCTATGGCCCAGTCCTGCAGATTTAACTCATACCGCATTAGGAAGATTACACCCTTCCTTTCAGAGCAGGCCACACAACCCCTTGTACATGCTTTTGTTCTCTTCAGACTGGACTATTGTAATGCTCTTTTGGCGGGCTTTCCAGCTTGCATTATCAAGCCTCTGCACCGGATCCAGAATTCAGCATCCAGCGTGTCACACCTCTCTTGATCAGTTTGCACTGGCTACAAATAGCCACTCAAGCTGGATATACTTTAAATATAAAATCAACATTGCCAGTACGTGGTGGCAAATCACTGCGTGAGTGAGTCATTGAGACATTCATTCAACCGATTCGTTCAAACGACTGATTCATTCAATGAGGAAACATCATGTGTTGGTCAGAGATGCAAAACAGTTCTGCTGTGGCTTGTTTGGAACTATTTTGATGAAATAGAGCAAAAACTGTCTAAACATAAGTTACATAATGTGAACTTCTTGTTTATTGAACTGTTGTATAAAACTGTGCTGATATTTGGAGAGAAATGGCACTCTCCGTGTGATACCAATTAACTAAAACATATGGGGGCATTGTTGTCCCATATCTTGAATTTTGTGTAAATTCTAAATGTATTTTAACAAACAGAATCACATTTGCAATCTCTAGGTGTGCTTTTGTTTGTTTTTTGCGATATACTTTATGTCAAATCGTTTATTGTACAAAAAACAAGGACAATATTATCATAGACAATACATCTCTACTAGTAATATATATTTGATTACTGCTTTATTTATTAATAAATTATATTTAAATAAACTTTAAAGAGTTAAGTTAGGGTCATAGGCATATAGCACAGAACTTAAATGATCAACTGCCTTTCTGATGCTTTTCTGACTGTATAAATCACCATTCAGATTCTCCATGTGTGTCTTACAGAAGATATATATCATGCATGTTTGGAACGACCTGAGGATGAGTAAATGGTGACTTTTGCACAAATAATTTGTTCAGTGCGCTCCTCTGTTTACTTTCAGGCTCCTTTCTAACTAAACATAGCCCTTTTTGAATCAGTGTGTCCACAAGTATAGATTTGTGATCCCAGGCTTTCCTGTTTATTTCAGACGGAGCGGAACAGCTTTGCCAAGACTGCATTTCGCTTGTTATGGTTTGGTTTCCCGCTAAGATACCAACACAACGTGTGTCCTGACGTCACACAGACGAGATGTACAGAGTCAGGTTTCAGAAACACGGTGTTGTGCTGGCGGCCCGTGATTGAGTTTGAACACAGTAAATCTCATCTGAGAAGCAGGAACATCGAGAAACCCGGTTTATGGCTCGTCTCGCATGTAACCACAAATCTCTCTCAGCTGCTCTCGATTGGGCCTGGAGACCTCTTAATTTGGAGCGAGACCATGGCGGTGCAAGAATGCGTGTTGCAATAACAGACGCTTGAGGACGGGATAAGACGAGCTGAAAGATGACTGGACACCGTGAGTGTCAAAAAGATTAGATGGCAAAACTCAACGCAGCAAACTACCAAAAGACCAGATAAACATGGTCATCCAGAGATCATATCAAATTAATATTTTGTCATCATTTACTCATCCTACTGTCATTCCAAACCAATATGATTTTTAATTCTTTAGTAATAAAACTATTTCTGTAGAGTCTATACATTGCTCTTTTTCATGCTGGTGTTTGTCATGAAAAGTTGTTAAGGCACAGTATTTTGTTAATCGAATTTTGTTTGATTCCCAAACTACTGGACTGAAAAAGCATGTGTGTCAGAGCGCTGTGGTTTCCAGCAGCATGACGGTAGACTTCAGCGATGTGTTTATGGTCAGTCTTAACATCGCATCACCGCAGGCCACAGCCACGACCTGATGGAGCCAATTCCTCGAAATCAGTCAATCCCAGCGCTAAAGTAAATCTCAGATGCTCCTGAAAAATGAATCTGTGGAAAAAAACACATTTGAGCCCAACATCAGGATTAGCTATCGCCCGAACGCTCATACTGCCAGGAACCGAATGAGTTGTATGGAGCGTTGTGTGTCAAAACAACATGTGTTTCGTAATACTCACAAGAGCTCCTTCTTCTCATTATTTATTTGGACCAACTTCACAGAGTGTTTAAGATGCTGGATGTTTCATATCTTACGGGATGGAGTTCATAATAATGCAAAATCCCATTTGTTTAGTAGTGGGAAACTATTATTATTATTGGCCTGTATTCCTGGTTTATACTGGATTATCAAAGTCTTCACATTATTTGGTGTTTATGAGCATATGTTTTTAATATATATATATATATATATATATATATATATATATATATATATATATATATATATATATATATATATATATATATATATATTTTTTTTTTTTTTTTTTTTTTTTACTCTTACTTAAGTTCACCCAAAAATGAAATTGTGCTGAAATTGTGCTCACCCTCAGTTCTGAAATGTAGATGAGTTTGTTTTTTTTCATCAGGTTTGTAGAAATGTAGCATTGCATCAGTGTCTCATCAATGGATGCTCTGCAGTGAATGGGTGCCGTCAGAATGAGAGTCTGATAAAGGACAATGGAGAAGACAAAAGATTAAACAAATCCATCATTAAGATGTTTTTAACTCAAAAACATAGAGTCTATAATCCATAATAACACTTCCTTTGGTGAAAAGTGTTCTGGTCTGAATCAGAAGAGAAATCTGCACAGATCATACACCGTTTACAAGTCAAAACAGCTCTAAACAAATATGTGGCTGGGTTTTGATGTGAGGGACAACAGAAGGTTAATTTTCACTGGAGGAAGAGTTATTATGGATTATTGACTAAGATTTTACTTGATGGATTTGTTTAATCTTTTATCTTCTCCAGATGTTCACTGATGGACTGGAGTGCTGTGGATTATTGTGATGTTTTTATCAGACTCTCATTCTGACGGCACCCATTCACTGCAGAGCATCCATTGATGAGACACTGATGCAATGCTACATTTCTCAAAACCTGATGAAGAAACAAACTCATCCTGATCTTTGATGGCTTTTTAGTCATCTATTCCTTTAATTTAATTCTGCTCAACATTTGTTTTCGGTTGAGAAGTTGAAGTATTAACCATCAATGAAGCCAATATAATGCTCACCAGAAGTATGATCCACACAACATAACTTGATCTCTAGAACATTTTCAGAATTTTGTGTTTACAGTTTTTAGTTTGTGTTTATATTTGACGTCATGTGATTTCCAGCATCAGCTTCTTGTACAACACTGACACCAGTTTTCTTGTGAGTACACAGCATATGACTTTAAACAGATTTGACAAGCACTACTCATTTTTTAAGTGAAAAACATCAGCACCCTCAACACGTGTTTATTAAAGCACTCGCAGTTTTATTGCTTTATTATGATACTCTCAGTGTGCCAGTCCGTATACCAGCTTATTTTCCAGCGGGGATCTTGGCACAAACATGGCACTGGGAAAATATTTGACCCCACAGACGTGCTTATGAAATATTCCTCAGGAGATGATAAACTATAAAACCAGATTGTGCCAGCGTTCATTAAATTTGAAGGGAAAATATTCCACTGTTTATGCAGCTACAGCTCAGTCTTGATAGCTGACCCATTAAACACTACGAGAAATGAATGAAAAACACTCAAAGCAACACTTTCTTAAATCGCATAATGGTTTTTCATAGTCTAGCGCTCGCTGTTAAATATTCCACAGTATAGCTAGTAAAAGTTGATTTGTGTGTAAACTTTTATATGTAACATCAAAAATGTGATCCGCTGCTTCTCAGTTCTGGAGGATCTGGAGAGGCCAAAAGTCTTAAAACCGAACCAAAACATGGATAGCATAATAAGTGCGTGTCCCGGCGGGGCTGGAGGCAGACGTTTGTGAATCGAGTGAAAACAGAAGCTCAGTGTGGGATCTGAGGTTCCTTTGTTTACCTAATTTGGCTTCACGAGGCATCCTGGAACATCTGGAACGTGGATAGCAGCCGTTAGCATGCAGAGACAGCGTATATAAAGAGAGAAATGTGACGCAGTCTTTAAAGCCAACACACATGCATGCATGCATTACAAAAAATGAAGTTTCATGGACATATTGGTGCCAAATGATTACATGCATGTGTGTACGCACATGTGCTTTTAAAGACTGTTCTTTTGCTCACCAAGGCTGTATTTATTTAGATCAAAAATACAGTAAAATTCTGAAATATTTTTTACATTTAAAACAGCTGTTTTCTATGCGAATATGTGTTAAAATATATTTTATTTCTGTGATCAAACCTGAGTTTTCAGCATCATTACTGAATCACATGATCTTCAGAAATCATTCTAATATGCTGATTTGCTGCTCAATAAATATTTTTGATTGTTATCAATGTTGTCGTATATCAAAACACGTTGTGCTGCTTGATATTTTTGTGAAAACCGTGATAAGCTACTATATTCAAAAGTTTGGGGTAAAATAATAATTGCATCAACGCATTTACAAGTGACAGTAAAGGTGTTTATAATGTTACAAAGGATTTCCAAATAAATGTGGTTCTTTTGAACTTTCTTTTGATCTGTGAATCCTGAAAAATAAAATGTATCAAAGTTTCCACAAACATATTCTGAAAAAGGTTCTCTCAAAGTTATTGACAAACATTCTTCCTGTAATAGAACGTTAATAGAATGTTCATTCAACATCTTCTGCTCTTTAATAATTTTCTCACACCGTTAGCACAAAAACATTGTTTGAAACTCTTTGTTTCTGAAAAGTTTTAGTTGGATGCACAGCTAGTGTTTTTTAAAATGTTACTTGTTTTCAGAACATTCAGACAGAATTCAAAAGTAACGTTCTCATTTTGCAAAATGATACAATAGAAAGTTCCCTTAATGCTCACATAACCAAAAATGTTTTCATAACTTAATGTGAATGCTAGCTCAATGTTCTAATAATATATTTTTGTTGAATTCAATAACTACACAACTTCTCATGGCAGACGTTTTTAAGAACATGAATGGGATTTATATTTCCTGAAGCCGTCTGCTGAACTCTCCAGCCTGAACACACACACACACACACACACACATTTCTGAACACAAACACATGGTGTTGTAGAGTCGTGTGGAGCAGATCTGACAGAACTGACCCAGTTGGCTCTGAACCAGCGCTGGTTTGAACCTTCGCTCTCCTGCCCTGAACCTCCTCATTATTTCTCTTTACAGGCGACTCCTCAGCTGCTCGTTTAGAGCTTGATTATGTACCTGCAGCGAGTGGATCTCACAAATCTGTTTTGAAAGTAGGTCATTTGAAGTCCTCGGGTACAGAGCATGTGCACTACATTCATACTGGGTTGCTCAGCTATTTGACTTTGACCACCAGGATCTGGTCAGTCTGTGGAGTTTTTACTGATATGTTGATTCTGATGGAAGTCTACAGAAGTTTACCTTTTTTGGTCATTTTAACAACAAACGTTAACCCTTTTCTGAAGTGTAAGAGGAAAATGTGTTCTTTGTTTGGATTTCATCTATAAATTTAATCAGAAATAGACTTATATTTGAAAAACCA